>NC_057801.1:681610184-681779712 GCF_018294505.1 Triticum aestivum | reverse complement strand
GTCCCCCTCCACTCCATTCGCTCCGCCAAAGCCGCCCTCCCCGCCACGCTGATACGTCGGCGCCGCGGTTCATCGAGGGGACGCACGGCGATCCTCTCGCTCCCACAGTACACTCTCATAGACTGCCATCCCCTAGCCGCGCCGCCACCTCTGGCTACGTTCTTGTGGAGGCGCACGGCGGTCAGCGCCGCCACCGCTGGTGACGTTCATGTGGAGACGCACGGCAGTCAGCTTCTCCCACGGTACGCGCATTCTAGACTGAGGCCTCGTTCATGTCGGTGTAGCGCTGAACGTTAGCTGATAGACGTTGTTAATCTCACTGTTTGCCGAAGTAGTTTACTGTCAATATGCTCTACTTAAGAAGCTTCCTTGCCCTATTCTGCACTCAATCTGCTTAGCTGAGATGGCATGCCAAGGCCGATTAATTGCTAAAATATCCTGCCATATATTTATTGTGACGTAGATTGCCATGGTCTAGTAGCCAATCTGTTAGGTGAAATAGCTCTACATCGCTTTATACTCGATCTTTGTTGCTGCGATGGCCTTTGATAGTTCGATGGCTGTGTGCTCGGGCTCATTGACTGCTGAAATAGCCTGTCATAATTTAGCACTCAAATATGTTTGCTGAATTAGCTTTACATATATTTCATTACTTAGATCTGCTCGTCCAAATCTCTTGCCATAGCTTTAGACATCGACCTAGGTATTTTTTTCTGGACTTCATAAAAAAGCATAAATGTTTTTCCTGTAATATCTAGTAGAAGAACTAATTTGTATGTCTAACAGATGGACAGGACTTGGATAACTTCTGCTCGAAGATTCTCCGCTGCATATGTCGAGGGGGTTGAAAACTTCATGAACTTTATCAGAGCTGAGTACGGTGGTCCGAAATCAGATGTGCTCTGCCCGTGTAGCAGTTGTATGAATTCAGTTACAAGACCCCAGTCAACTGTGCAAAATCATCTACACTTGTATGGGATGTCGGTCACATATACTAGGTGGGTTCATCATGGTGAAGCTGTGAACGTCAATGTTATTGACTACGTGGAAGCAGCAGATCACCATCTTGATCTGCCTGATGCTCAGGTGGAAGAGGAGGAGGAGGTGGTGGTGGCGGAGCCAGTGAGTTTGACCAACATTGAAACAATGCTACGAAATGCTCGTGCATTCCGTGAACTTTCACCTGCAGAAGAAAAACGGTGGGCCCGCATGTTGGAACAATGCAACGTTGCTGTCACCCCAGGAAATAAGCTGTCAGTATTCTCAGCTATGGTCACCTTTCTTCAGGTGAAGACATCTGAGCGGATGACCAACAAATCATTCGATGCGATGTTGGCTGCTTTCCGCAAATCTTTCCCAGATGCGTCTGAGCTGCCACACACCTACAGTAAAATGAAGAATTTCCTTCGTGCAGTTGGAATTGGATATGATATGATCCATGTTTGTAAGAATAATTGTGTTCTGTTCCGGAAGGATTATGCCAACTTAAGTGAATGCCCGAAATGCAAATCATCAAGATGGAAAGATGGCGATGCTGTGAAGAGGGTTCCTCATAATGTTCTGAGACATTTTCCAATTACACCAAGATTGCAGAGGTTGTTTCATGATGCTGAAACAAGAGAGGATGTACTGTGGCATTCTAGGAACCAGGAGTACAGAGATCAGAATGTAATGAGCCATCCATCTCATGGTAGTGAGTGGAAAAGCTTCAATGATAAACACAAAGAGTTTGCTGCTGACCCGAGAAACATTAGACTTGGCTTAGCTTCAGATGGATTTAACCCATTTGGCCACCAGAGCGCCACATATAGCATGTGGCCAGTGCTTGTTATCCCTTACAACATGCCTCCAAATGTCTGCACCAAAGAATCAAACTACATGATGGCCTTGCTCATCCCAGGTCCAAAAAGTCCTGGAAAGGATTTTGATTTGTTCATGGAGCCTCTTGTGGAGGAACTTCAACAGCTATGGAAGGGTGTTCTCACTCGAGACCTATATAGCAGCCCACCAGCTGATTTCTTTCTGCGTGCTGTTGTAATTTGGTGCATCCATGATTATCCGGCTTTGGGCACTATGTCAGGGCGAACGACACATGGTTACAATGCATGTGTTCGCTGTGACAGGAATCCGCTGTCATACGCAATACTTAGCAAGATCTGTTACATTGGACACCGCCGTTTCCTTGCCAAGGACAAGCCGCATCCTAGAAAATACCGAAGACATGTGTTCAATGCAAAGCATGAAAACCGTGATGCGCCAAAGAGGCTCACCGCCGATGAGTTGCAAGTGGAATTAGAGAAGGTCAGGCATATTACACCAGGAAACCATCCTGGTAATGGTAGCGGGAAAAGGAAGCGTGGCACGGTAGAAGAGAGATTATTGTTTACCCGCAGGTCCACTTTGTGGGACTTGGAGTATTGGAAAGATTTGGATCTGCGGCATAATCTTGATGTGATGCACATCGAGAAAAATATATGTGACAGCATTATCGGCACACTTCTTAACATTGAAGGCAAGACGAAAGATACCTTAAAATCTAGGATTGATTTGACACACCTGGGTATCAGAAAGGATTTGCAGGTGCAAGATGAAGGTAAACCACGGGATATGGCACCAGCTGTGTACGTCTTGGACAAGGTAAAAAGAAAAGAATTCTGCGAGGTCCTGTCACGTGTGAGATTCCCACATGGATTTGCTTCCAACCCTGAAAGGAGAGTCAGTGCAGATGGAAACAAGGTACAAGGGTTGAAAACTCATGACTGCCACGTCCTACTTCAAAGGGTTTTACCTGTTATCCTTAGAGGATTGGGCCGCCCTGACTTATACAGAGCAGTTGCAGAGTTGGGACAATTCTTCAGGGAACTCTGCAGTAGAAATATCAGGATAGATGCTTTGGAGCGTCTTAGAGACAAGATACCAACTATCCTATGCGACCTTGAGAAGATATATCCTCCAGCCTTCTTTGATGTGATGGTGCATTTGGCTGTTCATCTACCTGATGAGGCACTACTTAGAGGTCCAGTACAGTATGGCTGGATGTACCCTATTGAAAGGCGGCTAGGCACTTTCAAGGGCTATGTTAGGAACAGAGCTAGACCCGAGGGTTCCATTGCAGAGGCCTACATTGCTACAGAAGCGTTGACATTCTGCTCAAAATACATTGAAACAGCTGATCAGCTTAGCAAAGAGGTGGGTGAAGACAATCCCGGGCTCAATGTTTTCGATTATTCTGTTCGAGTTACAGGGAAGAGTCGACAAGAGGACAAACCTAAAGATTTGGACAAAATGGTTTGGTATGTGTTGAATAACTGTCCTGAGATACTACCTTATATCAAGTAAGTGCAGTACTGCAGCTTATACATCGTAATCTACTAAACTTGCAGCACATTCTTATATATTTAGATGTTTGACGCGATCACTATGTTGTGCAGCATGTACAAAGAGGAGTTACTGCCGCAAAATCCAAGAAACATTGACAAACTGGTTATGGCAGGATTTGCGAAATGGTTCAAGAACCATGTAAGCTTTTGAAGTGCACTGTCAGTTTTTTTAATATATTGAGTACATAAGATGATCAGCTTGTCTATTTTCTAACCATAGGTTAAGAAGATGCGGGAGGATGGGCAGGCAGTTGATGATGCCCTTTACTCACTAGCAATGGGTCCTGATACTCGGGTAAGACATTATGAATCTTGCGTTGTTGGAGATGTGCGCTACAACACCCTTGCACGAGACGAAGGCAGGAAGACACAAAACAGTGCCATCATGAGCACGGATACGTATGACAAAGAGACAACTGAAATGTATGCTAACATAACAGACATTGTTCAGTTGCAGTATATCTCCAGTTTCGAGGATCATCGGTGTGTGGTTCTGTTGTGCTGTCGTTGGTATAACCTGTTTTCCAGGATCGCAAAACCCAGAGCTGATGATTATTTCAAATCCATCAATGTCAAGGCGGCGTACCAGACCAACGAGCCTTTTATTTTGGCAAATCAAGCAACACAGATATTTTTCTTGGAAGACACATTTGCACGTAGCGATGACTGGAGAGTATTGCAAAGGTTTGAGCAGAGGAATTCGTTTAATGAAGTTGCACAACAAGATGATGCTTACACTGCTCCTGATGTACAAGATAACACAGATGTTCCTAATATCTTTGAGAACCATCACGTCAATGACGCCGGCGAAAAGATTGCCTGTCGTGCTGTGGACATACAAGAGTTGATCAAGAAGAAGCCAACGTTCGAGGACGTTGAGGACGAAGAAGAAGATGACACCGTGGGGAATTACGATTCAGACTGATACACATGGCGAAGATGTTGACGCTGCTGCTGCGGATGATGATTACATTGCTTTTGTCGTATTTGCCTGTCAGAAGACGTTTTTTTATCTACTATGTGAAATTGTGTTTGCTATGACAACTGAAACCTGATGAACATGTTGTTTAGTATTTTGCTGTGAGAACATCACTTGTTATGTATGCTGATTTGTGTTTGGTGATTGTATGACAACTAAAACATGATGACATTGTTGTTTAGTTGTACTCATATTTGGCTGTGAAACTTGAATTTGATGACATAGTTTGCTGTTGGACTGCAATTTGCTCGACGTCTTCGAATGAGAACAAAGCTGACCCGACAGGGCCTCTGCTATCTATTTATTTATATGAGCAAAAGGGGATACCCCCTGATTTCCGTTAATAGAAATCATTAGATGTTCACAACACTACGCCCAGCCTGCTACACAGGTTTCATTCATTACTAGTTTCAGCAAAGTGCTCATGTCGTAGCCACTGAATACATCACGAGTGCTACATACACTGCAAATAAAGAGACAATCATCCTACAGAGCACATCGATTTTGCCCATTATCTTCACAAGCTCTTTCATCTCCTCATTGCTGTCAAGGCCGTTCAGCAGCTGTTGCTTGGCCATGATCAGAGGAACTGCGTCTTTAACCTTCTGCTCTGCATCTTCCTCTTCTGCCGTTCCTTCAGTTACTTGTCCAACACCCCAACCTGCTGGTATTGGGATTCCTCGGCTAACCAAATAATCAGCATAGTTGCATTCCCCCACATCAGCAACTTCCCAGAAATACAAATCACACGAATCTTCCCTTTTCTGCATGAATCAAATTGGAAGATCATCAACCAAACTATTAAAAAAATCAGCAACTGAAAGCAGCAGAACAACACTTAAACATATTATTACCCCATGATTCGGGCATTTGTAGAAGACTCGGCCAGGGTTGCGGATTGTGGTTGAGACGCGACGGATGACTCTGCGTGATTTGCAGCAGTGGCACCACACCAACGGCAGCGGGTTGCGATGAGCAATCGGCTGCGGTGCGCGTGCCGGCGGGGGTGTGATGAGACCCACAGGCGATGGTACGGGTGGCGACTTGGCGCATATCTGGTTGTTGCCTGCTGAAGAGCAGGTGGACGAGCAGCCAGCGGACATGGTTGCTGCGGCCAGAGCTTCTGATGCTAGGCAGAGTAAGTAGAGAAGAGGAGAAGCGAACGTTGGATATGTCAGTTTCATTACTTGCAGAGTAGCATAGCACCATATATAGTCATAGTCTAGGTTTGGATTCGAACCAGCTACAGGAGCACGTCTTTCTTTTTTCTAAAACTCGGCAACGTCTCTTTACTGGTACACTAGCTTGTTCTGTACGCCTTCCCAAGTCTTTGATTTTCTTTCCCTTTTTTTGCGAGGAAGGAAGGAGGACAAAATTGAGAGTTCCTCGGACTCGAACCCAAGACCTCTCGGTTGAAAACCAAGGGTGCTAGTCACTTATGTGGCGAACGTTCCCTGTGAGGAGGACGGCAGACGAACGCATTTTCCTCGCAGTTTTCTTCCTATATATAAAAAAGTAAGCTACTTGGTGTCCGCTTAGTCAAAAAACGATTGTGCCAACCTTGACCGTTCGATTGACATTCAACGTCTGTCGCGTTTCTTCAGTCTCTTCTTCCTTGAGCCGCCAAAGCCAAACCAGCGCCGGCGGGACCGCCTGCTCCCGCCTCCCACGGCTGGCTGTGATCTTCCTCGGCTCCTGTTCGGTCCCGTCCGAGGCCTCACCATCGTCCTCCACGCTCGCCGCGGCGCCGCCCTCCGGTGTTGTCAACATGGTCAACAACCGAGAGGAATAAGGAGATGACTGTACATGGTGAGGATGACAGTAGGGACCCAGCAGCGCGCGCAGTAATTTTGTTTTTTCGGGACGGAGAAGGGTATCAATTGGGTTGTGCGGGACCCGTGGCCCATCTAGCCCAGGCTTTTATTTCATATGTTTAGCACATAACCAGCCCAGTTTGTTTTTTTCCTTTCTGAAAAATGGCTAGCCAGCTATTTTGTTTTTTGCAGAATAACCAACATAGGCCTACTTGCTTTTCTATGCCCTGCTGGGCCGGAAATCTTTCAAGACGAGGAGGGATGCATTTTGCCCAGAAAATGGGCTATAAGTAATAAGAAATGGGCTATAAGTAATAAGAAATGGGCTATAAGTAATAATAAATGGGCTATAAGTAATAATAAATGGGCTGTAAAATGAAAAAATACAGCAAACAGGCAATTAGTTCCCAAATACTGTTTTCTTTCGGATTTTGATATTTTAAATTTCATTGTTTTTGTGCGGGTAAAATTTCATTGAATTTAAATTAAGGTATATTTAGATTTAAAATTAATTTGAATCCGGCTAGAAATTTCGGGTTGTATGCTGTTTGGGACAGATTTGGAGGCTGACTTGTGGGTCTACTAGGTTGACGTGTACTTTGGCTTTGTTAACTTATTCCACAAACGATTCTAGCAACAGTGACCGTTGGATGTTAATCCAACGGCCGTGCTGCTTCTTCAATATCTGATCTTCTTGCTCCAGCCGCCCAAACCAGCTCCGGTGCGACGGCCTGCTCCCGCCTCCCGTGGCCGGTTGTGCTGCCGCATAGGCCGCACTGCCCCACCCTACTTCATTGCTGGCCAGGCCATTCCCCTACTCACCCACACCTCCTGTTATTTTCCGGCGACGGCAGCTGGACCAGTAAACCATCGTACTCCCCACCGCGTGGGCAACCATTGTCGAGTCTTCCCGGGCTCCGTGTCGTTCCTTCCTAGGCCTCGCCGTCGTCCACCGCCATGGTGCTCTCGGCGCGGACTGGTCAACATGGTCAACGAATGACATCCATCGGTCGTGGACTGTACGCGCAAAATAATGATTCCTCCACCTGACAGCTGGGACCCACCGGAAGGGCCTTTGTATTTCGCGAAGAAAATGTTCCCCCCGCTGACATGTCGGACCCACCAGCTATATCTTCGCACTCAAGGAAGTGCCTCCTTATTACGCACAAAAAATGAATACCCACCCTGCTAGATGGGACCCACCATAGTGGGAGGATGACTTGTGGGCCAACTAAGTTGACGGGCATGGAGGGCTTTGTCAACTTAGTCAATATGAAAGATTCTAGCTCCAGTGCCCGTACGATGTCCATCCAACGGCCATAGTGCTTCTTCAACCTCTGGTCTTCTTGCTCCAGCCGCCCAAAGCAACACCGGTCGTGCCGCGTGCTCCTGCCTCTCGTGGCCGGCTGTGATGTCGCGCAGGCCTCACCGCTCCTACTACTCCCACCGCTGGCCCAGGGTATCCCTCTACTCACCCACACCCCCTGTTATTCTGCGGCGACGGCAGCCTCACGCCGCAGCCTTACCAGTGAACCCTCGTACTCCTCTCCGCGCGGGCTACCACTGCTGCGTCTTCCCCGGCTTCGCGTCGTCCCCTTCCTAGGCCTTGTCGTCGTCCAGACCACCGCCCTGGTGCTCTCGGTGCGGCGTGGTCAACGTGGTCAACGCCCGACTTCCATCGGAAGAGTACTGTATGTGGAGAGGCTGACAGCTGGGTCCAGGCGGCCGTAAGGAAGTGCCTCCTTATTACGCGCAAAATAATTATTCCGCCACCTGACAGCAGGGACCCACCAGACGGGCCACCTTATTTTGCAAAAAAACGTTTCCCCTAACTGTTGGGACCCACCGTACGGGCCAGCGTATTTCGCGAAAAAACGTTGCCCGCGCTGTCAGCTCGGACTCACCGGAAGTGCCTCCTTATTACGCACAAAAAAATGAATACTCCCCTTGCTAGCTGGGACCCACCATGGTGGGAGGCTAACTTGTGGGCCTACTAAGTTGACTGGGACGGGGGCCTTTGTCAACTTTAGTCAATATGAATGATTCTAGCTCCAGTGACCGTACGATGTCCATCCAACGGTCGTAGTGCTTCTTCAACCTCTGGTCTTCTTGCTCCAGCCGCCCAAAGCAGTGTCGGTCGTGCCGCATGCTCCTGCCTCCCGTGGCCGGCTGTGCTGTCGCGGAGGCCTCACCGCCCCCTACTATTCCCATCGCTGGCCAGGCCCTGCGCGATGGCAGCCTCACACCGCAGCCGAACCAGTGAACCCTCGTACTCCTCTCCGCGCGGGCTTCCACTGCCGTGTCTTCCCCGGCTCCCCGTTGTCCCCTTCCTAGGCCTCGCCGTCGTCCATCGCCCTGGTGCTCTCGGCGCAGCGTGGTCAACATGGTCAAGGAATGACTTCCATCGGACATGGACTGTACGTGGAGAGGCTGACAGCTGGGTCCACGGCCGCAGCAAGGAAGTGCCTCCTTATTACACGGAAAATAATGATTCCTCCACCAGACAGCTGGGACCCACCAGACGGGCCACTGTATTTCGCGAAAAAATGTTTCCCCCTGACTGCTGGGACCCACCAGCTACATCTTCGCACGCAAGGAAGTGCGTCCAGGAAAAAAACAAAACGATTCACCCCCCTGACCGCTGGGACCCACCAGCAACACCTTCGCACGCAAGGAAGTGCGTCCGGGCAAAAAAAGATTCGCCCCCCTGACTGCTGGGACCCACCAGCTACATCTTCGCACGCAAGGAAGTGCGTCCGGACAAAAAAAACGATTCGCCCCCTGACTGGTAGGACCCACCAGCTACATCTTCGCACGCAAGGAAGTGCCTGACAGTCGGGACCCACCTGGTCGAAGCGTACGTAGCATTGTCATTCTGGTTGCGAACGTGTACATACATATATACTGGTGGATGTAGAGGCGCGCACGTGTCGTAGTAGAGGCGCGCATGTAGCATGTACACGTACATACAGCGGCGATGGTGCAAGAAAGAAAATACGGCCACGTACGTACATATAGGCAGGGTCTCTAACGCCTATCGTGCATACGTACATGGCTGGGTCGGAACAGAGAAACAACGTCGTCGTCATGTTCATGGGGAGCCAACCGGCTGGGTCGGAACGGAATGCGTGGTCGTGTTCATCGGGAGGGCTTGGACGGAACAGGCGATGGAAACGAGGCCTGGCGTACCGCACAATGGAGGAAACGGCCTTGTGTTCGACTGGCCACGTTCGAAACGGGGTCCTATTGATCGGGAGGGGCCTGGCGTACCGCAAAACGGAGGAAATGGACCTCCTACGGTCGAAACGGGGGTCCTGTTGATCGGGAGGGGTGTGGCGTACCGCAAAACGGATGAAACGGACTTGTGTTGGAGCGCTACGGTCGAAACGGGGGTCATGTTCATCGAGAGGGGTGTGGCGTACCACAAAACGGACGAAACGGACTTGTGTTGGAGCACTACGGTCGAAACGGGGGGAGGGGTGTGGCGTACCGCAAAACGGGACTCCACGGGATACTGTTCATCTCCACCGTCGACCTCCTCCAGCCTCCACGGGCTACCGTTGACCTCCTCCAGCCTCCACGGGCTCCTGTTCATCCAGCGTCCACCGCATGCTACTCCACCGGCTACTGTTCAACCACCCCTCCACGGGCACCCCTCCACCATCTACTGTTCATCCAGCCCTCCACACCACGGGGTCCTGTTCAACCACCCCTCCATGGACACCCCTCCATCGTCTACTGTTCATCCAACTCTCCACACCACGGGTTCCTGTTCATCCAGAGGCAACGCCACCGCCCACTGTTCATCCAACCCCCCCCCCCCCCCGCCACCGCAACACTCATTATTCATCCCAGAGGCAGCATCGATCGGCTTCAGTTAGCAGCAGTAGTGAAGGAATCGCTCCATCGGGTTCAGTTAACAGCCATCGATCGATCGCTCGGGTTCAGTAATGCGTAGCCTGCAGTGCAATCGCTCGGGTTCAGTTAGAGCCCAACGCCTCGCTCGGCTTCAGTTAGAGCCAACGCCTCGCACACACGCGCGTACGTACGAGATAAACGCGCATTGCTCCGCCCCCGACCTCCCACCGTAACCGGCAACTCCCCGGAATTTTCCTCCCCCTCGCTTCTACCACGGTTTTTTCCATCATGGACGGCCCAAAGAATGTCATGCAGCTGCGTCTCCGGCCCGCCCAGGACGAAAAGCCCATTTTCTGTCATGATTTTTTCATAGAAGTAGGAGCCCACCACATCTATGATGATACCGGGTTTTGTCACAATTATCGTCATAGAAGTGTCATATGTATGATAGAAAAAAATTCGTTCGACCCAAAATGTCACGAATGTGTCTTTTTTTATATTGGGTACAATACCGATAAAACCCCCCGAACACTTCCGGCGACCGAATAAGGATTTCCCTTATATAAATCTTTATCTCCGGACCATTCTGGAACTCCTCGTGATGTCCAGGATATCATCCGGGACTCCGAAGAACATTCGGTAACCACATACTAATTCCCATAACAACTCTAGGGTCGCCGAACCTTAAGTGTGTAGACCCTACGGGTTCGGGAATCATGCACACATGACCGAGACATCTCTCCGGCCAATAACCAACAGTGGGATCTGGATACCCATGTTGATTCCCACATGTTCCATGATGATCTCATCAGATGAACCATGATGTCGGGGATTCAATCAATCCCGTATACAATTCCCTTTGTTAATCGGTATGTTACTTGTCCGAGATTCGATCGTCGGTATCCCAATACCTCATTCAATCTTGTTACTGGCAAGTCTCTTTACTCGTTCCATAATGCATGATCCCATGACTAACTCCTTAGTCACATTGAGCTCATTATGATGATGCATTACCGAGTGGGCCCAGAGATACCTCTCCGTCATACGGAGTGACAAATCCCAGTCTTGATTCGTGCCAACCCAACAGACACTTTCGTAGATACCTGTAGTGTACCTTTATAGCCACCCAGTTATGTTGTGACGTTTGATACACCCAAAGCATACCTACGGTACCCGGGAGTTGCACAATCTCATGGACTAAGGAAATGATACTTGACATTAGAAAAGCTCTTAGCAAACGAACTACACGATCTTGTGCTATGCTTAGGATTGGGTCTTGTCCATCACATCATTCTCCCAATGATGTGATCTTGTTATCAATGACATCTAATGTCCATGGTCAAGAAACCATAACCATCTATTGATCAACGAGCTAGTCAACTAGAGGCTCACTAGGGACATGTTGTGGTCTATATATTCACACATGTATTACGGTTTCCAGTTAATACAATTATAGCATGAACAACAGACAATTATCATGAACAAGGAAATATAATAATAACCATTTTATTATTGCCTCTAGGGCATATTTCCAACATATGAACCATAGAAAAGTTGGAATACAGTAGGTTTAACACCAATATAAATAAAGAATGAGTTCATTATAGTACCTTAAGATGGTGGTTTATTTTCTTATACTAACGGAGCTCATGAGATTTTCTGTTGAAGTTTTGTGTTGTGAAGTTTTCAAGTTTTTGGGTAAAGATTTGATGGATTTTGGAATAAGGAGTGGCAAGATCCTAAGCTTGGGGATGCCCAAGGCACCCCAAGATAATTCAAGGACAACCAAAAGCCTAAGCTTGGGGATGCCCCGAAAGGCATCCCCTCTTTCGCCTTCGTCTATCGATAACTTTACTTGAGGCTATATTTTTATTCACCACATGGTATGTGTTTTGCTCGGAGCGTCTTGTATGATTTGAGTCTTTGATTTTTAGTTTACCACACTCATCCTTGCTGTACACACCTTTTGGGAGTGACATGCATGAATCAGAATTTATTAGAATACTTTATGTTCTTCACTTATATCTTTTGAGCTAGACAATATTGCTCTAGTGATTTGCTTATATCTTTTTATAGCACGGTGGTGGTTTTATTTTATAGAAATTATTGATCTCTCATGCTTTACTTATATTATTTTGAGAGTCTTTTAGAACAGCATGGTAATTTGCTTTGGTTATAAAACTAGTCCTAATATGATGGGCATCCAAGATGGGTATAATAAAAACTTTCATAAAAAGTGTGTTGAATACTATGAGAAGTTTTATTTTTGATGATTGTTTTGAGATATGAGGATGGTGATATTAGAGTCATGCTAGTAGAATAATTGTGAAATTGAGAAATACTTGTGTTGAGGTTTGCAAGTCCTGTAGCATGCGCGTATGGTAACCGTTGTGTAACAAATTTGAAGCATTAGGTGTTTCTTTGATTGTATTCCTTATGTGTGGAGGTCGGGATCGCGCGGTGGTTAACTCCTATCAACCCTTCCCCTAGGAGAATGTGCGTAGTGCTTGGTTTAGATGACTTGTATATTTTTGCAATAAGTATGTGAGTTCTTTATGACTAATGTTGAGTCCACGGATTATACGCACTCTCACCTTCCATCATTGCTAGCCTCTCTAGTACCGCACAACTTTCACCGGTACCATAAACCCACCATTTACCTTCCTCAAAACAGTCACCATACCTACCTATTATGGCATTTCCATAGCCATTCCGAGATATATTGCCATGCAACTTTCCACCGTTCCGTTTATTATGACACGCTCCATCATTGTCATATTTTCTTGCATGATCATGTAGGTTACATCATATTTGTGGCAAAGCCACCATTCATAATTTTTTCATACATGTCACTCTTGATTCATTGCACATCCTGGTACACCGCCGGAGGCATTCATATAGAGTCATATTTTGTTCTAAGTATTAAGTTGTAATCCTTGAGTTGTAAATAAATAGAAGTGTGATGATCATCATTATTAGAGCATTGTCCCGTGTGAGGAAATAAAAAAAAGAGGCCAAAGAAGCCAATGAAAAAAGAGAGGCCAAAGAAGACAAACAAAAAAAGAGAAAAAGAGAGAAGGGACAATGCTACTATCTTTTTCCACACTTGTGCTTCAAAGTCGCACCATGACCTTCATAATAGAGAGTCTCTTATTTTGTCACTTTCATATACTAGTGGAATTTTTGTTATAGAACTTGGCTTGTATATTCTGATAATGGGCTTCCTCAAAATTCCCTAGGTCTTCGTGAGGAAGCAAGTTAGATGCACACCCACTTAGTTTCTTTTGTTGAGCTTTCATACATTTATAGCTCTAGTGCATCTGTTGCATGGCAATCCCTACTCACTCACATTGATATCTATTGATGGGCATCTCCATAGCCCGTTGATACGCCTAGTTGATGTGAGACCATCTTACTCCTTTTTTGTCTTCTCCACGACCACCATTCTATTCCACCTATAGTGCTATGTCCATGGCTCACGCTTGTGTATTACGTGAAAGTTGAAAAAGTTTGCGAATACTAAAGTATGAAACAATTGCTTGGCTGAAACCGGGGTTGTGCATGATTTGAACATTTTGTGTGACGAAGATGGAGCATAGCCAAACTATATGATTTTGTATGGATGAACTTTATTTGGCCATGTTATTTTGAGAAGACATAATTACCGTGTTAGTGTGCTTGAAGTATTATTATTTTTATGTCAATATTAAACCTTTGTCTTGAATCATTCGGATCTGAACATTCATGCCACAATAAAGAAAATTACATTGATAATTATGTTAGGTAGCATTCCACATCAAAAACTCTGTTTTTATCATTTACCTACTCGAGGACGAGCAGGAATTAAGCTTGGGCATGCTTGATACGTCTCCAACGTATCTATACTTTTTGATTGTTCCATGCTATTATATTATCTGTTTTGGATGTTTAATGGGCTTTAATATGCTATTTTATATTATTTTTGGGACTAACCTATTAACCGGAGGCCCGGTGCTAGTTTTTGTTTTTTTTTGCATATTTTAGCGTTTTACAGAAAAGGACTATCAAACGGAGTCCAAACAGGAATGAAACCTTCGCGAGGATCTTTCTTGGACCGAAAGCAATCCAGAAGACTTGGAGTTGAAGTCTGGGACTCTACGAGGAGGCCACAAGGCAGGAGGGCGCGCCCAGGGGGGTAGGTGCGCCCCCCACCCTCATGGGCCCCTCGTAGCTCCACCGACGTACTTCTTTCGCCTATATATACTATTATACCCTAGAAACATTAGGGGGAGCCACGAAAACACTTTTCCACCGCCGCAACCTTCTGTACCCATGAGATCCCACCTTGGGGCCTTTTTCCGGCGATCTGCCGAAGGGGGAATCGATCACGGAGGGCTTCTACATCAACACCATTGACTCTCTGATGAAACGTGAGTAGTTTACCACAGACCTTTGGGTCCATAGTTATTAGCTAGATGGCTTCTTCTCTCTCTTTGATTCTCAATACAAAGTTCTCCTCGATGTTCTTGGAGATCTACTCGATGCAATACTCTTTTGCGATTTATGAACTTGATCATCTATGAATATTATTTGGTTCTTCTCTGAATTCTTCTATGCATGATTTGATATCTTTGCTAGTCTCATCGAATTATCGGTTTAGTTTGGCCTACTAGATTGATCTTTCTTGCAATGGGAGAAGTGCTTAGCTTTGGGTTCAATGCGGTGTCCTTTCCCAATGACAGTAGGGGCAGCAAGGCATGTATTGTATTGTTTCCATAGTGTATAAAAATATGGGGTTTATATCATATTCCTTGAGTTTATCCCTCTACATCATGTCATCTTGCTTAATGCGTTACTTTGTTCTTATGAACTTAATACTCTAGATGCATGTTGGATAGCGGTCGATGTGTGGAGTAATAGTAGTAGATGCAGAATCGTTTCGGTCTACCTGACACGGACGTGATGCCTATGTTCATGATCATTGCCTTAGATGTCATCATAATTATGCGCTTTTCTATCAATTGCTCGGCAGTAATTTGTTCACCCACCATAATACATGCTATCTTGAGAGAAGCCACTAGTGAAACCTATGGCCCCCGGGTCTCTTTTCCATTATATTGCATCAACTTGCCAATTTCTATCGATGTTCCTTTTTATTGCAATCTTTACTTTCCAATCTATACAACAAAAATACCAAAAATATTTACTTTACTATCTCTATTAGATCTCACTTTTACGATTGGCCGTGAAGGGATTGACAACCCCTTTATCGTGTTGGTTGCAAGGTTCTCGATTGTTTGTGCAGGTACTAGGTGACTTGTGTGTCGTCTCCTACTGGATTGATACCTTGGTTCTCAAAACTAAGGGAAATATATATATGCTACTTTTTTGCATCACCCATTCCTTTTCAAGGGAAAACCAACGCATGCTCAAGAGGTAGCATCAGACTCAATGCCCGACCACTGCAGAAGATAGAGAGAAAATGAAAGTCATTCCCTATGCTTCAGCCATAGGTACTATCATGTATGCAATGCTATGTACCAGACCTGATGTGTGCCTTGCTATAAGCATAGTAGGGAGGTACCAAAGTAATCCCAGAGTGGAGCACTGGACAGCGGTCAAGAACATCCTGAAATACATGAAAAGGACTAAGGATATGTTTCTCGTTGATGGAGGTGAAAAAGAGCTCATCATAAACGGTTACGTTGATGCAAGCTTTGACATTGATCCGGATGACTCTAAGTCACAAACTGGATACGTATTTTTATTAAATGGAGGAGCTGTCAGTTGGTGCAGTTCCAGCAAAGCATCGTGGCGGGATCTATGTGTGAAGCGGAGTACATTGCTGCTTCGGAAGCAGCAAATGAAGGAGTTTGGATTAAGGAGTTCATATCCGATCTAGGTGTCATACCTAGTGCATCGGGTCCAATGAAAATCTTTTGTGACAATACTGGTATAATTGCCTTGGCAAAGGAATCCAGATTTCACAAGAGAACCAAGCACATCAAGAGACGCTTCAATTCCATCCGTCATCAAGTGTCAAAAGGGGACATAGAGATTTGCAAGATACATACGGATCTGAATGTTGCAGACCCATTGACTAAGCCTCTTCCACGAGCAAAACATGATCAGCACCAAAGCACCATGGGTGTTAGAATCATTATTGTGTAAGCTAGATTATTGACTCTAGTGCAAGTGCGAGACTGAAGGAAATATGCCCTAGAGGCCATAATAAAGTTATTATTTAATTCCTTATTTCATGATAAATGTTTATTATTCATGCTAGAATTGTATTAACCGAAAACTTAGTACATGTGTGAATACATAGACAAAACATATTGTCCCAAGTATGCCTCTACTAGACTAGCTCGTCAATCAAAGATGGTTATGTTTCCTAACCATAGACATGTGTTGTCATTTGATGAACGGGATCACATCATTAGGAGAATGATGTGATGGACATGACCCATCCGTTAGCTTAGCATTATGATCGTTACAGTTTCATTGCTACTACTCTCTTCATGACTTATACATGTTCCTCAGACTATAAGATTATGCAACTTCCAAATACCGAAGCAACACTTTGTGTGCTACCGAACGTCACAACGTAATTGGGTGATTATAAAGGTGCTCTACGGGTGTCTCCGAAGGTGTTTGTTGGGTTGGCATAGATCAAGATTAGGATTTGTCACTCCGTGTTTAGGAGAGGTATCTCTGGGCCCTCTCGGTAATACTCATCACTATAAGCCTTGCAAGCATTGTAACTAATGAGTTAGTTGTGGGATGAAGTATTACAGAACGAGTAAAGAGACTTGCCGGTAACGAGATTGAACTAGGTATGATGATACCGACGATCGAATCTTGGGCAAGTAACATACCGATGACAAAGGGAACAACGTATGTTGTTATGCGGTTTGACCGATAAATATCTTCGTAGAATATGTAGGAACCAATATGAGCATCCAGGTTCCGCTATTGTTTATTGACCGGAGATGAGTCTTGGTCATGTCTACATAGTTCTCGAACCCGTAGGGTCCGCACACTTAACGTTCGATGATGATATGTATTATGAGTTATGTGTTTTTGATTACCGAAGTTTGTTCGGAATCCCGGATAATATCACAGACGTGACGAGGAGTCTCGAAATGGTCGAGACATAAAGATTGATATATTGGACGGCTATGTTCAGACACTGGAAGTGTTCCAGAGAAGTTTCGGATAAAATCGGAGTGCCGGAGGGTTATCGGAACCCCCGGGGGAACTAATGGGCCTCTATGGGACTTAGTGGAGAGAGAGGGGGCGGCTAGGGCAGGCCGCGCGCCCCCTCCACCTTGGGTCCGAATTGGACTAGGGGGGCGCCCCCTTTCCTTCTCCCTCTCCCTCTCCTTCCTTCCCCCTCTTTCCCTCTTGGTGGAAACCTACTAGGACTTGGAGTCCTAGTAGGATTCCCCTCTTAGGGGCGCGCCAAGGAGGGCCGTCCGGCCTCCCCTTGCTCCTTTATATACGGGGGGCAGGGAGGCACCCTAGAACACACAAGTTTCTCTCCCAACCGTGTGCGGTGCCTCCCTCAACAGTTACACACCTCGATCATGCCATCGTAGTGCTTAGGCGAAGCCCTGCGTCGGTAGCATCACCATCGCCACGCCGTCATGCTGACGGAACTCACCCTCATCCTCAACTAGATCAAGAGCACGTGGGACATCATCGAGCTGAACGTGTGCTTAACGCGGAGGTGTCGTGCGTTCGGTACTTGATCGGTTGGATCGCGAAGAAGTTCGACTACATCAACCGCGTTATTGAAACGCTTCCTCTTTCGGTCTACGAGGGTACGTGGACACACTCTCCCCTCTCGTTGCTATGCATCACCTAGATAGATCTTGCGTGATCATAGAAAAAATTTGAAATTACCACGTTCCCTAACAACTAGTTGTAGCATGGTATCTCAAAAGCTTACAGGACCTTGGAAACAAACTTGCACATCATGGCCTGGTTGTGAGATTGTTGATTCCGAACACCCAAGGCACCAGTGGTACGAGGTAGTGTAACCACGTCCCAAGCGAGTAACCATTGTCCACCCTTAACCACATTCTTGCCCTGCCAGAAGAAGGCTCGCAAGAGACTGTCCAATTTTCCAAGCGATTCCTTGGGCCAAGGAAAACATGACATGAGGTAACTTGGTATGTCCGCCAACACTAAGTTGATAAGAGTGAGGCTCCCTCCTAAAGAGAGGAAGGTGGCTAACCATCCTGAGAGCCTGCGGTCAACCTGGTGGATAACCGGCAGGAGCACACCATGGGTGATCTTGTGCAACCAAAGTGGTAGCCCAAGTATGTACACAAAAAGGAGGATACGGGGCAGCCAAGCATTTGAGCTATCGTGGCACAGAGACAGGCACGAGAGTGCTTTTTGTGGAAATTCATAACCAGCCCTGAGAACTTCGAGAATGTTGTAAGAACAGACTTGATCATAGCCGCCTGATGTATGTTTCCTTGGAAGAGTATCAAAGTGTCATCTACATAATGCAGAACCGGGAAGAAGCTATCAGAGCCAAGAGGGTGTTGTAGTGTGCCATCCTAGAAGAGGTTGCAGCACATCCTCTGGAGCACATCAACAACAAGAATGAAAAGGTATGGGGACAGAGAGTCCCCCTGATGAAAACCTCTCTTGGCAAAGATGGGATTGCCCAGTTCACCATTAAGGAGCACCCTGGAGCTGCCAGTAGCTAAGAGGGTTTGAATCGAAGTCATCCACAAGCGTGGGAACCCCCTGGCTTCAAAAAAATTCTGGAGACAGCACCAACTGACACTGTCAAAAGCTTTGTGGAAATCCAGTTTCAAAGCAATGACTGGCATCTTTCTTTTATGAGCATACTGGATCATTTCAGCAGCCAAAGCAAAGTTCTCAATGATCGACCCCCCCCCCCCACAAGAACCCAGACTGCATAGAGTGAATCAAAGAAGGAATCCTCTTTTTGAACCGATTTGTCAGGACCTTAGAAACCAGTTTGGGTGCACTATGGACCAGAGAGATAGGCATGTAGTCTCTCAACTCCAAAGGTGTATCCTTCTTTGGCAGCAGTGTAATGAACGCAGTGTTGATGCCTTCGAAAGCAACTGTATTACTGTGAAAATCATCAAAGAACTTGAGGAGATCATCCTTCACCAGAAGTTTAAAAGCTCAGTAGAACTCATTAGTGAAACCATCAGGACCCGGACTTCTGTTGTTGGGTGAACGGTCAATTGCCTCCACGATTTCTGCCCAGGAGAACGCTTCCACAAGTTCTGAAAGATCCAACGGAGCATATATGGAACCCAAATCAACAGTATGCATAGAGGAAGCAGGCTGCCCCAGGATAGCACTGAAGTAGTTCGTAGCCAACTTTAACTTCTGACTATTCTCAAAGTGCTCCACCCCGTCCTGAACGATAACCTTAATCTTATTGCGACGGGCTTGGCAGTTGGCTGCTGCGTGAAAAAACTCGCAGTTCTCGTCTCCGGACACACACCACCGTACCTTGGCTCTACGACGCCAAGCTGCAGTTTGCCATAAAATCAGTTGTTCTGCCTTGGCTGAAGCAAATTCTCTGAGTACTGCCTCCACAATAGAGAGTTGACGCCTTTCCTCAATAGCATTCAGATAACAGATAACGTGCTTGTTGTTGTCCAAAAGAACTTTAAAACTGGACTGCTTGTGGCACCATTGCCGCAGCACGGCTCGAACCCGCCTCATTTTGAAGTTGATTAGAGTCGCGGAGGACCTGATGTCCCGGGTGCCTCTCAACCAGCATTCAGTTATGATATTTCTAGTCTCCTCCATCTGCAACCAATGATTCTCCATACGGAAGAGCTTGATTCTAGTTGTGCTCGCAGAGAAAGTTACGAGAACGGGCGCATGATCAGATGTTGTCGTGGATATACAGGTAGCAGATGATTGCGAGAACCCTAAGTTCCAAGCGGCATTGACAAGCACACGATCCAGGCGAACTAGGGTAGGCATACTTCGTTTGTTGGACCAGGTAAACAGTCTGTTGTCAATCTGAACATCATCCAACCCATGGCACGTGATCCATGAGTTAAAACTTTCCATCATGCTCCAATTAACCTGGCCACGAGATTTCTCATGTGCAAACCTGTACATGTTGAAATCTCCCAGCACCACCCATGTGAGATCAGTTGACCCCGCCACACTGTTGACTGCCTCAAAATAACTTGGTCTCTCACTACCCAGACATGGTGCACATACAGCACGTACACTTGTTGTCATCTACAGATTCTTAATCTTTATATATATATATAGGGTTGAACAACATAAATTAAAATTTTATTCCAGTAAAAATAATATTGGCTCGTTGATTTGAACATGCAACCTAGGGCTATATATAGCGGCCACGGACAACACTCCAACCAACGAGGTCTCATGTTAAAAAATTGATAAATTTCACTTTATAATATATAAGACCCTCGTTTGGCTAAGACAGACCGCAGTGCAACCCACTCTTAACATGTTAGGCTTTTTCATTTCTGAAATTTTGTAAATAATACCTAATTATAACTGTGTGTTATAAATAACATACATATAATTAAAATAAATTATATAATTTCATATAATTTCATAAATTATCTATGCAATAATTTTAAAAATACTGTAATTAATTACGAATTATGAAAATATTTTTATAATTTTAAAAAGTGTTTGTATATTAAATAAAATATTAAAGTAATATTAGAAAGGTTGGTATCTCATATAAGTTTAATTTTTTCACACTTTTAATAAATTTTTCATATATTAGATAAAAGTGTTGGTGCTCTAAGAAATATTTTAAGTTGTTTTAAAAATGTATATAATATATAAAAGTTGTATTTTTTATAAAAAATACAAGCCTAGTGAGCCCTCAGATTGCAGATCCTCAAACTATATGAATTATATAAATATTTTAATCCATAAATATTTAAATTGGACGAATATGTTTTAATAACACCTGAACTATTTTTAAATGACACAAACATGTATTATTATTTAAATTATACTTTGTATAGGGTCATAAAGTGTAATTATACTTCAGAAACGTGAGATCTCGTTCGTAACCTTTGGTCATATGTTTGAACCCCGCACTGTTTTTGCTGGATTACATTTCTTTAGTTTATGTTGTTCCTACTTTTTTTTGAGGGGTGTAATCTGCCGCCGCTTTATTAACTAAACAAAGTTTGGAATGTCAACGGAAATTACATCTAAAATGAAATCTGGAGGAGACCCAAGCCAAAGTTGTGATCTCTCCTCACCTACACCTACTTTAGCAAGTTTATGAGCGGCAACATTTGCAGATCTCCGAACCCAAGACACTTTGAACTGAGTAAAAGACTGAAGCATCTCCTTAATATCTTGGATCCACGGCCCGGTAGCAGACAAGTTCTTGTCCGGTTGATTGATCATCTGTGCCACCACTTGACTGTCCAGCTCCACATGGATCCTTTCCACCTGCTCCTGTATTGCAAACTGAATTGTTGTATGACATGCAAGAACCTCGGCTGCTTCAGGGTCGGTAATGCGAGGAAAAAACTGGCAAATTCCTCCCCGAAATGCACCCATGTTGTCTCTCAGGACTGCTCCCCCACCCGCGCTGCTGCCATGTTTTGACATGGCACCATCTGAGTTTATCTTCATCCAACCCTCCTTAGGAGGTTTCTATCTCTCCAATACCCTGGTCACCGGAGCATGCACCTTAGGTGTATGGACCGCCGGCCACTCCTGCATATAGCTGCACACCGACTCCATGATTTCATGTGGATAAGTTGTCCTTCGGCCGTCCCTTGCTTCATTGCGTGCCAACCACAAGCCATATACAGCGTGTATCATCGCCTCCTTGTCGTCATCAGATGCTCCTGCAAACCATCCTAGTAACCAGCTCGCCAATGCACTCTGAGAGTCGATCTGACTCGGTGGGATCGCCACCGAAACTCCCTTTTCTGACTGCATCATTTGCTAGAACTGTGATGAATGTTGACATGCCCAGAATCTATGATACAAAGTCTCTTCCCTGCCACATGCAACACAAAAAATACCAGGTTTTATCCGACGATAGTGTAGTTCGGCCCCCACTGCAACTCCATTTTTGATGACTCACCACATGTGTATCTTTGCTTTGGCTGGTGCATTTGTGCTCCATAGACCCATATATCCATGATGACCTCGAACAGAACTCGAAGAACCCGGCTGTCCAGTTTTTGACCTATTCATCGTCGTACGCAAGTGATATGCATATTTGACATTAAACATGCCATTGCGAGTATAGTTCCATGCCAAATAATCATCAGCACCCAGTCCACCTACAGCGATCTGCTTAATATCAGTAGCATCTGTCGGGGAAAACATGTCATCCACCTTCTGGGCGTCCCACGACGTGCCATCCTGGTTCAACAAGTCTGCAACCTTGGTGATCCCATGAACATAATTCTGCCCTAGAGGTTTTAGACTTCCAAAGCGGGGTATCCGGTTATTCTGGTGTACCGAAACTTTCTATCCATCACCTATTCTCCATACCAGTCCTTCCCGGAGTAAATTTCTTCCGTGGATGATACTTCTGAACGTGAAAGATCCGCCCGCCGGACAAGTGGCTGTCAAGATTGAGTGCTCAGGGAAGTATCATGCTTTTAGCACCCAAGCACAAAGAGATGAGGGCACCTTCAGAATGTGCCAAGCCTGTTTAGCCAAGAGGGCTTGGTTAAAAGCTTCAGGGTCTCTAAAGCCCATGCCACCACTTCTCTTTGACGCACACATTTTTTCCCAAGCGATCCAGTGCACTTTCCTTTCACCATTCATTGTCCCCCCACCAGAATTTCGAAGAGATCAGAAGTCAGGTTCTGGCACGTTTTCTTTGTGGGGTGAAAACAACTCATGATGAAAGTAGGTACAGCTTGAACACCGGATTTGACAAGCACTTCTCTTGTCGCTTTGGAAAGCCCCTGCCCTTCCATCCGCATAATTTGCCTTTCGAGCTCTCACTGACATACTTGAAAGTGCCTTATTTGGATTTCCCAACCAGTGTTGGTAGTCCTAGATACCTCTCGCTAAAGCCGCTTCTGAAGAAACTCCCAGTACCTCCTTCAACTCCACCTTACTCTCCTCCGAACAGCCTTTTCCGAAGAAAATTGAGGATTTCTGCAAGTTTACTTTCTAGCCCAAGGCCTCCTCGTATTGCTGCAATATATCCTTCAGAGCCTCCATGCTATCTCTTGTCCCCTCCACAAACACCACACTGTCGTCCGCAAACAGAAGATGTGTCACATGAGGGCCAGTGCTCCCAAAAGACATGCCCTTGATCCTCTTCTCCTCCTGGGCCCTTTTCAGGAGCGTGGAGAAGCCTTCAACACAGAAAAGAAACAAATGTGATGTATATAAAGATCATGAATCCTTATATCCCAACAAATGTGATTGTGCGAACCAACCCGTGGTTAGGTGGCTAGATGAACAGTGGTATCTCAACCTATGAGAATTCAAGTTCTAGACTTAACATCGGTGCTCGCATTTTTCTGGATTAGCCTTCTGGTGAATTATGCTCAGTGGAAGGAGACATTATTGTGTTTACTTACTAGTTGACACGTCGCATGTGAGAGGCAGCTCACATGTTCGAACCCCACCTGATCAGTTTTTTTTTGTGTTGTTCCTCTCTATGGGCCTTTTTGTAAGAAAACATTCAGGGGGTTTTCCAAAAAAGGCAACACGTCCTTGACCATTCGCTGACAACGAGTATCATGCCATGTTGGTCTGCCTAGTCAGCATCGTCGTGTTCGTATACAAACGTGACTTGCACGTATATGCACGCCCGAGTCAAGTTTTTTCGAGAAAACTTCCAATCTATTTATCTTCAATTATAGCAGTACAATGAACACCAGAAATAAAAAAAATACGTCCAAATCCGTAGACCACCTAGGGATGACTGCAAGCACTAAAGCACGCTAAAGGCGCGCTGCCATCATCGTCCCTACCTTGGCGGAGCTGGGCAAAACTTATTATCGTAGACAGTCAGGAAGTCGTTGTGCTAAGGCCTCGTAGGACCAGCGCAACAAAATAGCAATCGCTGCCGATGAAGAGTAGCGTACATTGAAAGGATCCAACCTGAACACACACAAACGTAGACGAACGACAACCAGATCCACTGGATACACATCTCCACACTCCCACCAACGATACTAGACGCACCACCAGGGCGGGGGCTAGACGGGGAGAACCTTATTCCATCTTCATGGAGCCACCGCCGTCTCGCCTTCTTGATCAGGACACAAACCCTAACAAAATTTAAAGAAATATCTAAAAACAGAGCCCTCCTGCTAGCAAGGGTCGGGATCCATCGCATCCCATGGCCCTATGGCCACAGGAGACAAGACGGACTGGCGGCAATGCTGGCAAGAGGCAGAGGAACCCTAGTTTTTTTGGGGAGAGGAGCTAGGAGGCGGCAAAAGCAGTTTTCTTTCTAATCAAAGCAACTTAGATTTTCCACGCCCCAGTCAAGTTTTTTTTAAAGTACTCCCTCAATAAAGTAATATAAGACCTTTTAGATCACTAAAGTAAGTAACAAATTTTATATATATGCCTATGAAGAAAATGACATGCGTCTCTAAAGAAAACGTTCGCAAAGGCCATCCCTCATATTGAACATTCACCAGCTATTGCGATCCTCTTTGATATGATACTCTTAGTCTATACCTAATAATAAGTCATTAGTGCTTCTGTCCGTCCGTCCTAAAATTACCCCCGAAGTTGTCATAAACTAGATGACACCCAACACGTTGTTGCGGGAATGTTTTGAAATATATTCGGTTAGAATTGGTTGTATGAACATGAATATATAGAGTAATAATATGAGAACTAAAGCTGAAAATAAATATGATTCGCGGTGTTTGGTTATTGTATAATGTAAATATTATAATAGGATGTAAATTCTCATGCATATTTGCATGTTAAGGTGGCTTTATATTATGCATCATTGCATGTTATGGTGGACCTTTCTCCATGCATATTGAATGATGAGGCGGCATACTTGTATATTGAGAGAAATAGGGACAGTGGGGGCTAACTATTTAGATATAGAAGATTACCCACTATGTCATCCATAATTAAAGAAAATGTTTTGATTTTTTCTGTCAAAGACGCGTCAGGTTTGGTTCTTTTATACAGTAATACCCTAAAATGTCACAAACACTCATGGACCGCATAGGTTGAAGCCTACCACATCACGCAGGGGACCAAGGTTCGATCCGTGGTTCTATTAATTTTCTCTCCCTCGTTCATGGGCCAGCCCATGTGTGTGGTATGGCGCCCTTTTTTTTTGCCTTTTCTTCTATTGTTTCAGTTCTATATTTCCTACTTCAAGTTAATTCAGGATTCCGTAAAATTTGAAATTTCAAAAGAGTTGCGAGTTTTGAAAAAACAAATTGTGAAATAATTAAATGTTAGTGAATTCAAAAAATGTTTGGAAAATCATAAAAAGTTGGCAGATTAGTAAATGTTACTGATTTTTAAAAATTCTTTCCATGTTATAAATGAATTCATGATTTCAAAAAATATATTTGGAAAACTAAAAAAGTTCATGATCTTGAAGAAACAATCATATTCAAAACATATTCGTGAATTTGAAAAAATGTCCATCAAATTTTATAAAATGTTAAGAAAAATAAAAAATGTCAATATCAAAATTTGTTCCCCAATTTCAAAAACAGTTCATCGATTCCAAAAATGTTCGCTGATATAAAACCTGTCCAAGAAATCCAAAACTATCCATTCATTTCACAAAATGTTCGTCCAAACAAAATAAATGTTCGTGAATTTCAATTTTGTTTCGAAATTTCAACTATATTCTTGCAATTAAAAAAATGTTTTCTGATTCAAAATTTTCAGCAAAATGTTCATGATTTCATAAAATGTTCAGGACTTCGTGAATTTGAAAAGGTTTGTGCTTTCAAGAAATGTCCATGATTTCATGAAAATATTGAATTCCAAATATGTTTAGGATTTCAAAAAAAAATCAAGAATTTGAAGATGTTCACAAAATAAAAAATGTAAAATCTTGAAGAATAGCTTAAACGAAAATAATTAAATTGAAAAGAAAAAGGGAAACATTTCCGATTTCATAAAATGTTCATGATTTGAAAAAAATATTGAATACCAAATTTGTTTAGTATTTCAAAAAATATTAACGAATTTGAAAGATGTTCTCAAAATGGAAATGTAAAATTTTAAAAAGAAAAGGATGAGAAAAATGAAAAGAAAACCAAACTTGAAAAAAACCTCAAACAAAAAAAAGAAAATTTAAAAGAAAAATGGAAACATAAAGGAAAAAAGTAAAAAATTCAAAAAAAATAAAAATAAAAACCAGGCAAAAAAGGTTCATTTCCCAAAACCGGTGTACATTAAACTATTGATACGACATTTATGTAAACCAGTGGCTTAATGTTGATTTCATATTATTTGAAATTGTGCTCATGAAGATTTTTTTAAAAACATCATGTGGTCTATTTTAGTACTTCTCCATAAGATTACTCTTGGTAGCTCTAGAATTTGTGCGGCTACGTCTTTTATGTCTAGGAGTTTTTTTTACAGAATTTATATGTCTAGGCATTGGGGGTAGTTTGTGGTCGACGTGATTAGTTTTACATGGACACCGCGGCCATCAATAGTGAGTGTGAGAAAAAAAATAGAAGTTCTAACATGATGGGCCACCGTGTTAAAATAGAGGACGCTCATATGTCGGGGTATCGAGCTGTACTTATTTGGGTAGGACATAATATTTTTGTCCCCCGTTGCGAAGCTAAACATGCTTGAATTAAAGGAGTTATATCTTAATGGGCGACGCTATACCTAGTCGAACGAAGGGTAGCATGCAACCCTTGAAAAGATAGACCATGTCCTTGTCTCGAATGAGTGGGATGAGGTGTTCCCCACTTGTTTCCCGTCAGCTCTGGGGACGGCCATATCAGATCATTGTCCGCTGCTGCTGGACATGAACATGGAGGTTTTCACACATAAAAGGTTCAAGTTTGAACCTTTCTGGGTCAAAGCTGAGGGATTTTATGGAGAATGTGCACACTGTGTGGAAGTCCACACCGGTGGCTTCAAATGTTTACCTTACGCTACAAAACAAGCTGAGGGCCACGACTACTGCTCTACAAAAATGGAGCAATCGGTGGATCGGGAACGTGAAATTGCAAATATGCATAGCTCTTGAGTTGATTAACAGATTGGATATTGCCATGGACTCTTGAGTATTGTCGGCTCCAGAAATGGAGCTCCATAAATGCTTGAAAAGAAAGCTCTTGGGGCTATGCTGTCTTGAACGAACTATTGCTAGGCAGCGATCGCGCATGCTGCAACTGAAAGAAGGAGATGGGAGCACGCGCATGTTTCATCAGTAGGCAAGTCATCGGCGGAGAAAGAACATGCTACGAACTGTGCGACGTAATGGAAATCTATTCACAGGCCAAGAGGAGGTGGCTCCAGCAGTTGATGATTACTATTCTGTAGCGTTTGGATCATGCGAGGTGCGGATGCATGCGCTCAACTTGGAGACGCCTGGGTTGTCGTGTCTCGATCTGGCGCATTTGGAGGAGCTGTTCACGACAGAGAAAGTGGAAAAGGTGATAAATCCATGCCTCAAGATAAAGCACCAGGGCCGGACGGATTTACGGGACATTTCTGCGCCGTA
Organism: Triticum aestivum; assembly: GCF_018294505.1. Classification (NCBI taxonomy): domain Eukaryota; kingdom Viridiplantae; phylum Streptophyta; class Magnoliopsida; order Poales; family Poaceae; genus Triticum; species Triticum aestivum. The sequence continues at coordinate 681,752,007 of NC_057801.1, read as the reverse complement.
TGCTGGCACATCATACGGGATAATTTCATGGCGGCGATGAGCTGCTTTTATAATGGGAATGTAAGAGGCATGGCGGCAATCAACAAATCTCTAGTGACTCTTCTGCCTAAGAAAGAAGGGGCGCTAGATGTGGGAGACTTTCGGCCAATCAACTTTGTGCATGGGGTTGTTAAGATCATTGAGAAGGTGCTAGTATCGAGGCTTGTGGCGGAGTTGCCAAATCTGGTCGGGAACCACCAAAGTGCCTTTGTTAAAGGAAGGTCGCTCCATGATAATTTCATGTTAGTCCAGAGTATGGCTAGGCGCTTGCATGCGTTGAAAAACCCTACGGTCCTCCTGAAGCTCGATATCTCTAAGGCGTTTGACTCAGTTCAATGGTCGTTTCTTCTAGAGGTGATGGAGAAGCTTGGTTTTGGGCCAAGGTGGAGAGCGTGGGTGTGTGGAATTCTGGCCACATTGACCACAAGGGGCATGGTAAACGGCGACCCAGGTGACACCATCTACAATTGCAAAGGCTTGCGCCAGGGTGGCCCCGTGTCGCCGATGCTTTTCATACTGACTATGGAGCCATTGCAAAGATTGTTTGATTGGGCCGCGGGCAAAGGGCTCTTGCAACCTCTGGCGACAACCGGAATGAGGAAAAGGATCTCTATATTTGCGGATGATGTGGCCTTGTTTGTCAAGCCGGAGCCAATGGACCTTGCGATATGCAAGTGCATCTTTAACATGTTTGGGGAAGCATCGGGACTGCACATTAAAATGAGCAAATCGGTGGCATTGCCGATAAGATGCTCGGACCAAAACATCAATATGGCTAGCGCTGAGCTTGGGTGCCTGGAGGGCTCTTTCCTGGTTCGATATCTTGGATTACTGTTGTCCTTAAGAAAGCAATCATCTACGCAACTTCAATATCTTGTAGACCACATGGTGAACCGGTTGCCGAAGTGGACGGCTTCTTTCATGCCAAAGAGTGGTAGGCTTACTTTGGTGCATTCTTTCTTGTGCGCAATGCCCATACATGCTATGATGGTTTTGGATCTTCCTATTAAGACGATCGCCGCAATGAACAAGGTGTGCCGAGGATTTCTGTGGTGTTGAAAAGCGAAAGCAAATTGTGGTAACTGTGCAGTGGCATGGGAGGTTGTGTGCGCTCCGAAATGTGCAGGAGGTCTAAGCCTGCCCAATATGAGATGGTTGAACGTGGATATGCAGGCCAGTTGGCCATGGCTACAAAGGACGGATAGTAGAAGACCTTGGAGTGAGTTCTCAATCAAAGTGCCTGACGAGTCGATGAAACTCTTCCAAGCGGCCACTAGATGCAATGCACAGAATGGAATGAGCACTCTCTTGTGGGAAGATCGATGGCTGGACGGGAGGAGGATTCAGGAGATTGCACCAGCCATCTATGACTTGGTGCCATGCTGTGTTCGAAGGACAAGCATGCTTGGTCAGGTGGTGGAGAACGGGATGTGGGCCACGTATATTGGCCCCAACTTGGGTGTGGATGCTTTACATGAATTCATACAGCTTTGGCAGAGGGTTCAGAATTGGGAACCAACAAACCATGCTCCGGACAACTGCTCTTGGTCTTGGGAGACGAGTGGAAAGTTCACAGTGCGGTCAGCATTCGCGGCTAGGTTCTAGGGCAGAGAGATCATACCTACTGCGAACCTGACATGGAAATCGAAAGCTCCGGCACAATGCAAATTCTTCACTTGGCTCGCTCTCCGCAATATATGTTGGACATCCAATCAACTTGCCAGGAGAGGATTACCGCATCAAGACAAGTGCCCACTTTGTGATCAAGAGGAGGAAACAATAGGGCATGTGTTGCTAACATGCGTCTTCACCAGAACGGTGTGGGCAGAGTTCTGTCAGGCATTGGGGAAGCCGGACGGGACACCTACTCCGCAGGATTCCCTCCAGCATTGGCTTTGCAGCAAACAAGGGTTACCCACCATAGACCTCCGCACACTCCTACTACTGATGACGTGGGAATTGTGGAAGCACAAAAATGCGGTGGTGTTTGACGGTGCCTCGCCATCGACTAGTGCTCTCTTGCATAAAATCTCATCGGAAGGTAGAACTTGGTCACTGGCTAGACTCATAAAAGGGAATGTAGACTTTGTGTTTGCAGGTCTAATCCGATGGAACATTGGTGAGGAGTAGCCTAGGGATAGGATGGAGTGGAGTTGTATATATCCGTGGGTTGTATCATGATGCGTTGTAAATGACTGGTGGATGCGTTCTTCACATTTCTTCTTTAATATATGATATGCACACTCATGCGTATTCGAGAGAAAAACACACGGGCATCTTTGCTAGTCTCTTGCAATATAGATTAGTAAGTTTATTTCTCTCAGATTTTTAGTCTTAATTATCCTAATTAAGTTTCGCATCCTCCCGGATAAGAGATCTTTACCCTATCTTCATTTGAAAAGGTTTGCATCGAGTGTCTTTGTATGAAAAAGGGTTTTCCCCCGCTTTATATTATAAAGCACGAACCACAACAACAAACCATCCGATACAAATGCACACCACACACCCAAGGCAAGATACATGAATGCCGGGCACCGATACACAACCACAATGACTACAAAGCACCTAAAAGATGATCAAAACGAATCCGCTTAGAACCGACGGAGAACACTATCACGAGGAGCGATCGTTCGGGAGGATGTGTAATGGACATGTCGGATCGAGGACTCCAAGATGGTGCCTCCAGAAAGGGCACGACCATGGACGTCGTGATACGTCTCCAACGTATTTACTTTTCCAAACACTTTTGCCCTTGTTTTGGACTCTAACTTGCACGATTTGAATGGAACTAACCCGGACTGACACTTTTTTCAGTAGAATTACCATGATGTTGTTTCATGTGTAGAAAACAAAAGTTCTCGGAATGACCCGAAAATCCTCGGAGACAAGTTTCAGAAAATATAAAAAATGCTCGCAAAAGATGAAGACCATGGGGCCCACACCCTGTCCACGAGGGTGGGGGCGCGCCCACCCCCTCTAGGCGCGCCCCCTATCTCGTGGGCCCCCTGCAGCTCCGCCGACCTCAACTCCAACTCTATATATTCCGTATCGTGGAGAGAAAAAACAGAGAGGAAGTTTCATTGCGTTTTACGATACAGAGCCGCCGCCAAGCCCTAAAACCTCTCGGGAGGGCTGATCTGGAGTCTGTTCGGGGCTCCGGAGAGGGGGGTTCGTCGCCATCATCATCATTAACAATCCTCCATCACCAATTTCATGATGCTCACCGCCGTGCGTGAGTAATTCCATCATAGGCTTGCTGGACGGTGATGGGTTGGATGAGATTTACCATGTAATCAAGTTAGTTTTGTTAGGGTTTGATCCCTAGTATCCACTGTGTTCTGAGATTGATGTTGCTATGGCTTTGCTATGCTTAATGCTTGTCACTAGGGCCCGAGTGCCATGATTTCAGATATGAACCTATTATGTTTTCATCAATATATGTGTGTTCTTTATCCTATCTTGCAAGTCTATAGTCACCTATTATGTGTTATGATCCGACAACCCCGAAGTGACAATAATCGGGATACTTCTCGGTGATGACCGTAGTTTGAGGAGTTCATTTATTCACTATGTGTTAATGCTTTGGTCCGGTTCTCTATTAAAAGGAGGCCTTAATATCCCTTAGTTTCCACTAGGGCCCCGCTGCCACGGGAGGGTAGGACAAAAGATGTCATGCAAGTTCTTTTCCATAAGCACGTATGACTATATTCGAAATACATGCCTACATTACATTGATGAAGTGGAGCTATTTCTGTGTCACCCTATGTTATAGCTATTACATGAGGAATTGCATCCGACATAATTATCCATCACTGATCCATTGCCTACGAGCTTTTCATATATTGTGCTTCGCTTATTTACTTTTCTGTTGCTATTGTTACAATCACTACAAAACCCAAAAATATTACTTTTGCTATCATTACTATCTTTACCTTTACTACTGTTACCATTACTATCATACTACTTTGCTACTAAATACCTTGATGCAGATACTAAGTTATCCAGGTGTGGTTGAATTGACAACTCAACTGCTAATACTCAAGAATATTCTTTGGCTCCCCTTGTATCGAATCAATAAATTTGGGTTGAATACTCTACCCTCGAAAGCTGTTGCGATCCCCTACACTTGTGGGTTATCAAGACTAATTTCTGGCGCCGTTGCCTGGGAGGGTAGGACAAAAGATGTCATGCAAGTTCTTTTCCATAAGCACGTATGACTATATTCAGAATACATGCCTACATTACATTGATGAATTGGAGCTAGTTCTGTGTCACCCTATGTTATAGCTATTACATGAGGAATCGCATCCGACATAATTATCCATCACAGATCCATTGCCTACGAGCTTTTCATATATTGTGCTTCGCTTATTTACTTTACCGTTGCTATTGTTACAATCACTACAAAACCCAAAAATATTACTTTTACTATCTTTACCTTTACCACTGTTACCATTACTATCATACTACTTTGCTACTAAATACCTTGCTGCAGATACTAAGTTATCCAGGTGTGGTTGAATTAACAACTCAACTGCTAATACTCAAGAATATTCTTTGGCTCCCTTGTGTTGAATCAATAAATTTGGGTTGAATATTCTACCCTCGAAAGTTGTTGCGATCCCCTACACTTGTGGGTTATCAAGACTAATTTCTGGCGCCGTTGCCGGGGAGCATAGCTCTATTCTCTGAGTCACTTGGGATCTATATCTGCTAATCACTATGAAGAACTTGAAAGATCAAAGAACAAAAAATTATCCCTCAACTACGAGGGGAGGTAAGGAACTGCCATCTAGCTCTGCACTAGATTCTCCTTCCGTTATGAATAAGCTTGCGACACCTAAACCTGCTACTGCTATGAATTCTGATATGTCGCATGTTATTGATGATGCCACTTCTGCTATGCATGATACTTATGATGAAACTACTTCTATGCTTGATACTACTGTGCCATTAGGTGAATTTCTTGATGAACAACTTATTAGGGCTAGGGAGAATGAAATTATTGAAAATGAAATTATTGATGAAAGTGATGACGAAGGTTCTCCTCCTAAATATGAATTGCCCGTTGTTCTTGAGGGTTATGTTATGGATGAAGAAACTGCTAGAGATTTTCTTGCTTGGAATGATAGATCAGATCTTAAGAAATTGTTAGCTAAGCTAAAACAAAAGACTCTAAATGCTAGAATGAAACATGACCCTGCTTTTGCCACCTCACCTATCTTTGTTATTGATAAGGAATATGAATTCTCTGTTGATCCTGATATTATTACTTTAGTTGGATCCGATCCTTTTTATGGCACTGAATCTGAAACTGTTGTGGCACATCTTACCAAGTTAAATGATATAGCCACCCTGTTTACTAATGATGAGACATCTCGCTATTATTACATACTTAAGATATTTTTGTTCTCATTAAAGGGTGATGCTAAGACTTGGTTTAATTCCCTTGATCCTGGTTGTGTGCGTAGTCCCCAGGATATGATTTATTACTTCTCTGCTAAATATTTTCCTGCTCATAAGAAACAAGCTGCCTTGCGGGAAATATATAATTTTGTGCAAATCGAAGAAGAGAGTCTCCCACAAGCTTGGGGGAGGCTTCTCTGATTACTTAATGCTTTGCCTGATCATCCACTTAAGAGAAATGAAATACTTGATATCTTCTATAATGGACTAACTGATGCTTCCAAGGACCACTTAGATAGTTGTGATGGTTGTGTTTTCAGGGAAAGAACAGTCGACGAAGCTGAATTATTATTGAACAATATGTTGACTAATGAAAATAATTGGACTCTTTCTGAGCCAATTCCTGAGGCAATTCCTGAACCAATTGAGCCAACTCCTGATCTTATTCCTAAACCTACTCCGAAGAAGAGAGGTGTTCTATTTCTCAGTCCTGAGGATATGCAAGAGGCAAAGAAATCAATGAAATAAAAAGGTATTAAAGCCGAAGATGTTAAGAATTTACCTCCTATTGAAGAAATACATGGTCTTAATATACCGCCTGTTGAAGAAACACATTGTCTTGACATCCCGACACAGGTAGTGAAGGTAAATTCTCTCTATAGATATGATAAAGATGAAATCCCGTCTACTAAATTTCATAGTCCATGCTTAGATGAATTTGATGATTTCATGAATAGACAAGCAAATTTCAATGATTATGTTGGTAGACAATTGAAGAATACTGCTTATATGATAGGACGCTTGAATGATTATATAGCTAGAGTTAAAGATGAACTTAAACTCACTAGTAAACATGCTTCTATGATTGCTACTCAAGCTGAACAAGCACTTAAAGCTCAGAATGAATTGCTAGTTGAATTAAATAATAAACATGACTTCGCTGTTAGAGTGGCTACTAGAACTGGTAAAATGACTCAGGAACCTTTGTATCATGAAGGCCACCCTAAGAGAATTGAACAAGATTCTCAGAATAATAATCTAGATGCTCCTAGTTCTTCTAAGAAGAAGAAAAATAAAAATGATAGGACTTTGCATGCTTCTAGTGAATCTAATGTAGAAACACCTAAGAATCCTAATGATACTTCTATCTCTGATGCTGAAACACAATCCGGAGATGAACATGAACCTGATGATAATGCTAATAATGATGTTCATGTAGATGCTCAACCTAGTAATAACAGTGATATAGAAATTGAACCCGCTGTTGGTCTTGATAACCCACAATCAAGAAACCAACGTTATGATAAGAGAGATTTTGTTGCTAGGAAGTATGGTAGAGAAAGAGAACCATGGGTTCAGAAACCCATGCCCTTTCCTCCTAAACCATCCAAGACAAAGGGTGATGAGGACTTTGAGCGTTTTGCTGAAATGATTAGACCTATTTTCTTATGCATGCGCTTAACTGATATGCTTAAAACAAACCCTTACTCCAAATATATGAAACATATCATCACTAATAAGAGGAAAATACCTGAAGCTGAGATTTCCACCATGCTCGCTAACTATACCTTTAAGGGTGGAATACCTAAGAAACTTGGTGATCCCGGAGTACCCACTATACCATGCTCCATAAAAAGAAATTATGTTAAAAACTGCTTTATGTGATTTAGGAGCCGGTGTTAGTGTTATGCCTCTTTCCTTGTACCGTAGACTTGAATTAAGTAAGTTGACACCTACTGAGATATCTTTGCAAATTTCTGACAAATCAACTGCTATACCTGTTGTAAGTGCATCTAGTGCCACCCCTTGTTGGTTTTGGAGTATTGACGACAAACCTGGTTGAGGGACTAATGTGTTTGTGAGAATTGCAGGATAACATAGGTAGTAGTCCCTCATTGATTTGGTTTACCTACCGGAGATGACCCCTAAAAATGTGTGAAGACACTGAAGACAATGGTGGTCTATGAAGATATTCACATTGAAGACTATGACATGAGAAGACATTGAGTGAAGACTATGGAGCACGAAGACTTAGTTGTTTCGTTGTTTCCTTTTCTTCTTTGTTGAGTCATAGGAACCACCGCACTGTTAAGTGGGGTCCAAGTGAACAAAGTCAGGGTGACTGAAGTGATGCTCAACCAAATCCTATGTCTTCGAGCGAAGACAATGAGAGAAAATCTTATCCAGAGTCGGATAAGTCAGCTTTACTTGTATCCCAAGTCAAGCTGCCGCGTGTGTTTGAAATCTGACCTTTGCTACACGTGTCAGTTCCTTAGTGACCCAGGGTCATTTCGGACAAATCAGGTCGGGTTGCCCAGTGGCTATAAATAGCCCACCCCCTACACCATAAATTGGTGGCTGCTCAGAGTTAGATACGGCTTTTGTCATTTGAGAGCAACCCACCTCCGAAGCCTTTGAGAGAGAGAATCCTTGCGAGGACAAAGCCCAAACCACCCAGAGCCCAGAGAGTGTTTGGCATCACTGAAGTCTTTCTGTCCGCGTGATCTGAAGACTTGTTACACTTGAGGACTGTGAATCCTCCAGCCGGTTAGGCGTCACGTTCTGAGCATCCAAGAGTCATTGTGGATTGCCGGTGAACGAAGTCTGTGAAGGTTTGGAAGTCTACCTTGAAGACTTACCAGAGTGATTGGGCGGGGACTAGGTGTCCTTAGCTCAAGGGGAATAAGGTGAAGACGCGGTCTTCTGAGTTAAATCTCAACCTCCCTAACCATACGTACAGTTGTCACAGCAACTGGAACTGGTCAAACAAACCACTGTCTTCCTGAAGCTACTGGTTCTATCTCTCACTTCTCTTTACTTATAGTTTGTCTTCGTGAAGTCATTGCCTGCTTGCATAATCTGTTTGACTTCACTAGTTTGACTACTTGTCCTGATTGGCTTCATACTATCTTCCACCCTGATCCTTACTACCTAGCTGCTAATAGTCTTCGTGCTTTCACTTCATTGAATACTTGACTATGGCTTGTCTAGTGTAGTCTACCTTCCGCTGCATACGAATAGTGTTGTTTCTCCTGTTTGTCTTCGAAACTCCCATGTTTTGAAGACTTTCATAAAAATCGCCTATTCACCCCCCCTCTAGTCGATAACTAGCACTTTCAATTGGTATCAGAGCAAGGTACTCCCTTGTTCTGTGTGATTCGGTTTAACCACCTGGAGTTTTAGCTATGTCGACTGCAGGGATAATCAAGGTCTCCGCTGCGTGTCCCATCTTTGATGGCACTGAATATCCCTACTAGAAGAATAGGATGCGCATGCATCTTGAAGCCATTGATGTCGATCTGTGGTATGTCGTCAAGAATGGCGTTCCCAAGACTGGTGAAGGTGTCACCCCCGCTGATGTGAAGAAGTTCATTCAACTGGACTCTACCGCCAAGAACATCATCTGTGGTCATCTGACCAAAGGGCAGTATGGCCGTGTGAGCGCTCTGGAAACGTCGAAGCTAGTCTGGGACTGGCTCTCCAAGGTCAATGAAGGCGTCTCAACACAGCGTGATCAACGAATCAGTACTCTTCGCAACCTCTTCAACCGCTTCAAAAGACACGACAACGAGAACGTCCAGCTCACGTTTGATCGCCTCACCGATATCACCAATGAGCTCCGTGCACTCGGTGCAACTGACATTATGAAGCATGAAATTGTGAAGACACTGCTGAGATCTCTTGACAGCTCATTTGACACCTTAGCCCTGATGATACAAGAACGCCCTGATTTCAAGACACTCGATCCGTCTGACATACTCGAGAGGCTCAACACACATGAGTACCAGCTATCTGAGAAACGAGATATCTATGGCCCCAACTACGGCCGAACTCGTGCCTTGAAGGCAAAGGCTGCGGCTTCCTCATCTGGAGAAGAATCTGACTGCAATTCTGATGATCCTGAAGACATTGGAAAGGAGCTTGCTATGCTTGTGAAGAAGTTCCAGAGATTCACTAGGAAGAAAAACTTCAGAAAGTCTTCACGATCCAGCTCAAGGGACGATGAAGCTTCCACCTATGACAACAAGAAAAGAACCTGTCACAAGTGCAAGAAGCCTGGCCACTACATCTCTGAATGTCCATAGTGGGACAATGAGAATAAGAAAAAGAAGAGCAAAGAATATGATTCTGATGACAAGAAGAAGAATAAATCCTCAAAGTCTTCTTCCAAATCTTCCTCTAAGTCTTCATCACACAAGAAGAGCTCATCAGGCAAGGCACGTGCTTTTGTTGGCAAGGAAATGGATTCAGAGGAGGAGTCTACTTATGAGGGGGAAGTGGTGGAGTCTAAGGAGGAGTCTGACTCTGGTGTCGCAAGTCTAGCTCTAGCTACAGCCTACGTCGCCAAGTCCATCTTCAACACTGAAGACAATGGCTTCGTCACCAACGCTGATGACGAGAACGACTCGACTCCCACCTATTGCTTCATGGCACGTGGTGCCAAGGTAAACTCTCGTAATGCTTACTTTCAAACATCAAGTGAAGATGACTCTGATGGTGAATCCAAACCCAGCTACAAAAAACTTGCTAAAATTGCAACTGAACAACAGAATGCCATGGAACATATTCAAAAACTGTTAGACAAAAGCGATGACCTGTTGGACGCGGAAATGACTAAGACTCAGTCCTTAATTGAAGGCATAAAAAATCTTCATGTTAAGTACAGGGAACTTGAAGGTCGTCATGAAACCCTCTCAACATCTCATGAAAAGCTTTCCTACGATTATCTTCAAAGGAAGCAGGAACTTGAGAAATTGAGATCGGATCATGAAGATCTTCAAAAGGAGAACGAGTCACTTCGCGCTCAACAGATCAGTCCCACTCAGGAAGGATTTGAACCACCATGTTTAAAATGCATTGAGCGTGATAACGCTGTTCTGTTGCTGAATGTTCTACTGCTACTCCTGTTGCAATATCTTCAACTGCTGATGTGGTAACTAACCCCTCTATTGAGGATACCACTACTATTGCTGATGAGAATGCCAGGTTGAAGACACTGCTTGAGACAGGGATGTACAAAAGCCTCAAAGGGCATCAGACATTATGTGATGTCCTCAAAAAGCAGATTCTGAACCGAAACCCTAGAAAAGAGGGTGTAGGGTTCGAGAGAAAATGAATGTTGATGGGTCATACTGGAAACCTGAGCAGTACCCCCAAACCACCTGGGTTGCTGCAAAGGAACCTCCAGCGGATCCATCCACCTTATCTGGCTTCACTTGTGCTAACCCAATTGTCATTGATGAATCCTTTGATGCAAACAATAAATTTTTTAAGAATCAGAATGGCGAAGTGTTTGCCAGGTATATTGGTACTAACTGCAGGAATGGGTCACCTATGAAGAAGATATGGGTACCCAAGAGTTGCCTTGAGAATCTTTCTGTGAATGTCATCATGACACCACCTGTGAAGAAGACAAACCCCCTACCAAAGGCGTCATACGTTCCAAAAGCTTCATACAGACCAAGGACTCATCTGAGTCACCCTAACGTCAATGTTTTGCAGGAAAATCATACTCAAACCCATGAATATGAGCGTGTTTCATTAAACCGCTATGTTCATAGAACCAAGAACTTTTCTGCTTATTCACATGAGTATTATTCACCCCCTGCAAGGCTATTCACTAGGGCTCGGAAGCCAAAATTCTCATATGCTGCACTTAGACTCATTGCTTCTAAGCCACCCCTGAAGATGTGGGTGGTTAAGAAAACTTAACTCTCTTTTGCAGGGAAGGTCTCCAGCCGGAAATCAAAAGCATCCGAAGCTAATGCTGGAGACCTTAAAAATCTTGTTGGGCGCAAGATAAAATGCCCAAATGGTCTTACTATGTATTCCACTCCAAATTTTCTTGATACTCATCCTATCTATCATAACCAAGACCTGAATTTCCATGTTCCACTTGTTCGTCAAATGTTTCTGCTTCACAACTCGCTTGGTGAAGCCTATCCCCCAAACTGCACTGTAGGCTACGACACCTCGTGCTTCAGAATGGATTATGGACAGTGGATGCACTAATCACATGACTGGCGATCGAAGTCTTCTGATGGATTCAACGTTGCATCCATCAGACAAGAGCCACATCACATTTGCTGACACTGGTAAAAGCAAGGTATTGGGTCTAGGTAGAGTTGCAATATCAAGGGATCAGCACATGGATAAAGTGATGCTTGTTGAATCCCTTGGTTTTAACTTAATGCATGTCTCAATGCTTTGTGACTTAAACATGATTATGCTATTTGGAAAATATCGCTGCCTTGTACTGATGGAATCTGACAAGTCTCTATTCTTTGAAGGATATCGAAAAGATGATCTGTATATGGTAGATTTCTCAGCAGGTCCATAGATGGCCGTATGCCTTCTAGCAAAAGCTTCAGAATGCTGGCTTTGGCATCAAAGGCTAGGGCATGCTGGCATGAGGAACTTGCACACTCTCGCGAAGAAGAAGCATGTTGTGGGCATCGAAGGCATCAAGTTCAAGAAGGATCATTTGTGTGGCGCCTGTGAAGACGGAAAGATGACAAGAGCCAAGCATCCCTCGAAGACAATCATCACCACGTCTCAACCCTTCGAGCTGCTGCACATGGACTTATTTGGCCCTACTCAATATTCCACTCTCAATGCTACTGCTTGCCTCTATGGCATCATCATTGTTGATGATTACTCTCGATACACTTGGGTGCATATAATCCTCTACAAGACTGAAGTGCAGGATGTCTTCAGACGCTTTGCCAACCGTGCTATGACGAACTACGGTGTCAAGATCAACCACATCAGAAGCGACAACGGCACTGAGTTCAAGAACACCGGCCTCGACCTCTACCTGGATACCATGGGTATCACTCATGAGTTCTCTGCTCCTTACACACCTCAGCAGAATGGCATCGCCGAGCGCAAGAACATAACTCTTATTGAGATGGCCCGAATGATGCTTGATGAGTACAAGACTCCACGGAAGTTCTGGCCTGAAGCCATTGATATTGCTTGCCACATCATCAACCGCATTTATCTTCACAAGCTTCTGAAGAAAACATCCTATGAGCTCCTAACTGGTAAGAAACCCAATGTAAGCTACTTCAGAGTATTTGGTGCTAGGTGCTGGATCAAGGATCCTCATCACACTTCAAAATTTGCACCGAAAGCGCATGAAGGTTTTATGCTTGGTTACGGAAAGGATTCGCACTCCTACAGAGTCTTCAACCTCTTTCACTATAAAGTGGTTGAAACTGTGGATGTGCGGTTCGATGAGACTAACGGCTCGCAAAGAGAGCACCTGCCAAATGTGCTAGATGAGTTATCCCCTAGCGAGTCAATCAAGCAAATGGGAACTGGCGAAATCATACCCTCTAAGAATCAGGCTGAAGAAGAATTGATCGTTTCTGCTTCCACTCAACCTGAAGACCATGCTCAACCTGAAGATAATCCTCCAAATGATGACATTGATCAAAATGAACAAAATCTTCGTCCTGCTCATCCTCGTGTTGCAAATGAAGTACAGATTGAGAAGATGATCGATAGCCTCAATGCACCTGGTCCACTCACTTGTTCAAGAGCCACACAAAGAGCAACACAACTCACCAATTTCTGTGGACACTTTGCATTTGTCTCAATCTCAGAACCCACGAAAGTGACTGAAGCCTTCATGGAACCTAAATGGATTCAAGCCATGCAAGAAGAGCTTCAACAGTTTGAGTTGAATAATGTGTGGGAACTGGTCAAGCGTCCTGATCCTTGGAAGCACAATATCATTGGCACCAAATGGATATATCGCAACAAGCAAGATGAACATGGTCAAGTGGTCAGAAACAAAGCTCGTCTAGTTGCTCAAGGCTACACTCAAGTGGAAGGGATTGACTTTGATGAAACTTTTGCTCCTGTGGCAAGGCTTGAAGCCATTCGCATACTGCTTGTCTATGCAAATCATCACAACATTCTCCTATATCAAATGGATGTGAAGAGTACTTTTCTCAATGGAAAGATAGAAGAAGAAGTATATGTTGCACAACCTCCTGGGTTTGAAGATCCAAAACATCCTGATATGGTGTACAAGCTCAACAAGGCACTGTATGGCCTCAAACAAGCCCCTCGCACTTGGTATGATACGCTCAAGGACTTCCTGAAGAGCAAAGGCTTCAAACCTGGTTCACTGGATCCTACTCTCTTCATGAAGACATACGACAGTGAACTTTTTGTGTGCCAAATATATGTGGATGACATTATCTTCGGCTGCACCAACAACAAATACGGTGATGAGTTTGGTCATATGATGCAAGAGCAATATCAGATGTCCATGATGGGTGAACTGAAGTTCTTTCTGGGTCTCCAAATCCGTCAACAACGCAATGGCATCTTCATCTCTCAAGAAAAATATCTCAAAGATTGCCTGAAGAAGTTTGGAATGCAAGACTGCAAAGGATACACGATGCCAATGCCAACCAAAAGTCATCTGGGTCCCGACGACAATGGTAAAGAATTCGACCAAAAGGTATACCGCTCCATGATTGGTTCTTTGCTTTATTTATGTGCATCTAGGCCAGATATAATGCTTAGTGTTTGCATGTGTGCCCGATTCCAAGCGGCACCAAAGGAATCGCATCACTTAGCTGTGAAGCGAATACTTCGATATTTGGCTTACACCCCAACACTAGGATTATGGTATCCAAAGGGCTCAGAGTTTGATCTAGTTGGATTCTCAGATGCTGATTATGCTGGTGACAAGGTTGATCGCAAGTCCACATCAGGCACATGTCACTTTCTGGGACGATCACTTGTCTGTTGGTCTTCAAAGAAGCAGAACTGTGTATCTCTCTCCACTGCTGAATCCGAATACATTACTGTTGGATCTTGCTGTGCTCAGCTTCTCTGGATGAAGCAAACTCTCAAGGACTATGGTATACACCTGAAGAATGTGCCTCTCTACTGCGACAATGAGAGTGCCATCAAGATTGCCAACAATCCAGTTCAACACTCGAAGACAAAGCATATTGAGATTCGTCATCACTTCCTCAGAGATCATGTTATGAAGGAAGACATTGATATCATCCACGTCAACACTGAAGAGCAATTGGCTGATATCTTCACAAAGCCCTTGGACGAGAAAAGGTTTTGCAAGTTGCGGTGTGAGCTAAATATCTTGGAGTCCTCAAATGTCCTGTGAATGGGACACACATCCTAACACTTATGCATTTTGATGACTTAGATGTGCAACACATGAAGTAACGTATATCTTCAATCAATGAAGACATACATTCCAAGTGTGAATATACTAATGCGGAATTTGACTTCGGAGCGCCACGATAATTGTGCGTCGTGTCTGGGTCTAATACTTCCTATACGGTGGGTAACACCACCACCAAACTTTTGTTTGAAGTGCTTCTCTTGGCGTTATGTTTGCATAGTCTTTATAACTGAGTTGTCTTTATTTCTGACTTGTATTCAAATTCATCTTCATATGATTGATTTGGCCTTAAACTAGTTGCATAATACTTGTGTTCTGTCCTCCATAGCATTCACTTATAGTTATGACTTCGTGTTGAATCTTTTGATCTAAGTGAATGTGATCGGACCCTAACCTATCTATGCTTCTACCTCAACTCTATCTGTCCAAATCATATGCATTCTGTTGAAAACTGTCGATTGTCTTCACTGAACCTTGTCAGCTGAAGCCAATCTGACAAACATTTATGTCTGTTTTAAATGTGCTATCTTTATTAACGGAAATTCGAAGAATTTGGAACGACCGCCCCGACAATCCAGGCGTGCGTGGAAACATGTAACAACTACCCAGGAGTTGCATGCACGCCACGTGTCATTCAAATGCGAATCGCCAGGGGCACCTGTGTAATTACGTTGTGTTGTCCCTTTCCTTATAAATGCACATCCCATCGCGGTCAAAAACATTTCTTCCACCTCGCCACCTCCCGAAAACCCTAGCGCCATTGCTAGCACTCGACGATGCCGGCGACGAAGCGCTTAGCTGCCGCGACTTCTCTGACGCCATCCTCACGCCGGCTGCGGACCTCATCTTCTCCGCCGCGGCCGTAGCTGTCTCTCGTCGCCAAGTTAGGGCACGAGAGATTGAACTGCTCGGCCTCAACTTCCCCTCCGTCTAGCAGTTCTTCCTGTGGTAATTAAAACTCTCTTTTTACTGTCTTTTTGATCCGATATATTCATCCTTCCTTACCAAAAGTAGTTTCTACATCTCCAAAGTTGAATTTGTCTCTCTCTGCATCTCATAATGTGCCTAGTATGTTCACTTATGCTTCATTACAAGTTAGATTCATCACTTGTACTTATTCCTAGATTTGTACAACTCTGGAACCAACTCACATCAAATAAGTGAATGTCTTCGCGTTATGAGGTCAATGTCTTCAAACTGATTTATCTTCAAAATCATCTGAGAATGCATATGACCTCTTCCCCTTCCCTCGCATCTCTAATGCTGTCACAGGTACATGTCCATGGGATAATCCCTTGGTTCTCATAGTCTGCATTCATTTGCAGAATTCTTGCAGAGTCACATCAATTCACCTAAAGCAAGTTCTTGTCTGACTGGCCGCAAGAAGCCTTTGCAAGTTTTGAAGCCTTTCAGGTTAAGCTTCATGGCTACTGAGAAACCAGCAAGAAAGGGTGGCAGAAAGCATCATGGGAACACTTCCAAGGATTTGCCTCCAGATTTGCATGAGCTTTACAAAACAGACCCTGAGGAAACCTATACTAGTCGCAAGAATCGCATCAAATGGATTCGAAGATACTGGGCTGAAGAATGGTTCAAGTACCGATTTGTCACTCAAGAATATGCTGAGAAGAATGCCATCAAGCGACCCTGGGGAGATATTCTGTATAAAAATCTTTAACCCAGAACCCAAGCTGAAGCCATTGAGCAAGGCTTCTATCTTTGCATGGTTCGCGGACCAGAGCCAGAGAATGCTGACCCTTCTTCTCTGTTGTGGTGTCGCGAAGACCATCTCTTCAATCGCAATTACCAGTTCGCCAAACACTCAGCCGTGCAGAACAAAAAGGATTTTGGACTTGACTTCAACCCTGGTTCGTCCTCTCCACGGGATGATGACACCCGTGAAGCCAATGAGAATAGGATCGGTCCCTTCTACAACTTTGAAGGCCTCCTCGCTCACATCACTGTACAAGGTGCAAATGTGGATCATACTGATGATGGTGCTGACACTGATGAAGCTCCAGCTCCTACTCCTAAGCCAAAGAAGCAGAAGAAAGCTAAGGCTTCCAAACCCACTGCTGAACCAAAGGCTTCTCGAGTGAAGCCATTGGCAACTGCACCTCCTGCTCCAAGCAACGCCTCTGAAGATCTCTCTCGCGTCTCCAAGAAGTGTGAGAAGCCACAGAAGAAACCTGTTCAGAGACACAGTCAAGCACTGACACCAGCTGCCGTTCTGAGGAACGAATCTAAAGCCATTGATTTGTCTTCAGACGAAGAATTTGGTGAGGATGCTCTTGAGAAGTTGATCAAGAGCAAGCAAGAGGCAGAGATCTTCAATGATCTGCCCCTCTTTGATGTGAATATCTTACACAATTTCATTGATGAATGGTTCGACAATCAAGATCTCAGCTTTGATGATCTTCAACTCCCCATTGGCATCAGCGTCGCCTTCCAAGGCGCAATTGCTCCTGAGCTGGCTCTGGCCCAGCGAATTGTTGAACTGAAACACAAGATTGATTTTGAGAAGGAACAGTTCAAGAAGCATGTCGCCAAGCTGAGTGTGGCTGATGTCCAGAAATTCACGGTGATGCTCAATGACCTCAAGGAGGCGTTTCGCAAGAAACATGAGCAAGCCAAAGTCTCAAGAGAACGAATGAAGATTCTTGCTGCCAAGTGTGTTCAGGCTTAAAATGAAGCTGAAAAGCGCAAGGCACTTGGGCGTCCTAGTATAGACCCCAAGATGGCTGCCAAGCAAAAGAAGAAGTCTGTTGTGGCCCCAACTGATGCTACACGACGGGAAGAACCTCACATTGTCTTCCCTGCCAGCATGACAGGCTCGAAGCCTAAGGTCTCCACAGTGGCTTCAGATCAGCAGAAGACCAAGGCAGCTGAAGCAGAAGCCAGAAAGCGCAAAATCAAGCGCACTACTGATGATGCACCACCCCCAAAGAAGAGAAAGACTAAGAAGAGAGATCGGGCTGCTCCCAGAGAGCCCCTAGTTGTTGAACCCATTGCTTATGCTCCCCCTCCATCCGACAATCAAGAGTGTCAGTTGATTGTACCTGAGCCTGCTTCCACAGAGGCTCCTGAAGAACAAGAAGTTCCAGTCATCGATCCCATCACGACTGAAGACATTGGTCCCCAAGACAATGTAGAAGATGATGAAGTCCTTCCTCAGATTCAGAACCCCACAGTATCATCGCCTGTTCACACGAATAGCAAACTCATCAGTATTGGTCGTCCTTTAACGCCAATCACGCAGGATGCTTCATGGGCTGATCGCCCCCAACCAGCTACCCCAGTTCAAGACTCCCCAAGTACACCTCATCTAACACCAACGCAAGGTACCAGTCCAATTGTCAATGACGACAATTACATGGAGACCACACCATCACCGAAAGCGGCGCCCGTGTTTCAACGGCTTCGCAAAGGCCTGAGGCCTTCGGTCTCCATGACGACTATCAGGAAGAGGATTCACACCAATCCAGCTCAGCGGCATGTCAAGTGTTTCCTGAAGACAATCCTTCTGTGATGGTTCCTGTGCCCAAAGCTAATGCTTCTGAAGAGATTTCGGCTGCAGCAGCCGATGAAAGACAAGAAGAACATGTTGCCACACCCCCCACAAATCAAGAAGTTGTTCTCGAGGAGAACGTATCTGTGCCAGACCCTCCAGCTACACAATTGGAGGTTGAGAATACTGAGGCGGCCACCAACAACGCCACTGAAGCCAATGACGTTGTCATGGCTGAAGCCAATGTGGCGCCTCAAGTCAATACAGTGAATGAAGCCAATGTTGCACCTGCATCCAATGTGCAGCCTAAAGCCAATGCAAATGCCACTGCTCATGTTCCGCCTCCAAGGCCACACACAATTGAGCATGCATTCTACCAAGGCGAGCTTGTTCCTGTAAGATGGCCAATTCTTGTTCCTCCGCCTGCTCCTGGACCACAATTTGACTACCATGTGGAGCATAGGCCTCAGGTTCAGAAGCCAAAACCAAGACTGCCAAGATTCCCAGGTTCTGCATCAGCACCAGGCTCATTCAATGTCAACTGCTTCATTGCACACAACACCTTCTTCGATACTGGCAAGAACCCATATTCCAAGCCAAGAATCTCATCAGATCGGTTCTGGAGCTACCAGCAGCACAGCTACTACTCCTGCATTCTATACAATCAGGAGCGCATATTTCCTCATATGCATCTAGACACTGAAGCCATTACTGGTCTGCCCTGCCTTGAAGAAGCCCTAGACTGCTTTCGTGATGCTTGTCTTCTAGAGTTTGTCACTGACAAGGAACATTGGAATGAAGAGCTTCTACTGCCATTCTATGCAACCCTCCACATTCGCGGCTACAACAGGGATACAACGACAAGGGTCCTTGAGTGGATGACGGGCAACGTTCATCATGAAGCCAAAGCCTTTGATCTCATTGAGCTTACCGGTCTCTCCACTCCAGGCGAACTATATGAACCAGGTTGTCAGCTTCACCGTGATGCATTGGAGAGCATCTTTCAGAAGCCTGAGCCCAACATGAGCCAGATGCTTAGTATGATGAAGCCACTGCCCTCGGATGCTGAGTATCCCAAGGAATTCCTTGTTGAAGACCTTGAGTATCTGCCACGCACTATCTATCATATCATTCGGCGAACTCTATGGCCGATCAAGGGGCATTCCTCCTCAGCAAAGCTTGAAGGTGCAATGAAGACATTGGTCTTCTACATACTCAATGGCAAAAGCTTCAATGCTCAAGATTTCTTCATTCGCTAGTTTGTTGCATCTGGGTCTGACATTTTTGGTCTGAAATTTTATGCTCCTTGGGTTATGCGTCTGATCAAGCTGCACTCTGTTGTTGACTATCAGCCCTCTGCACGCAACCATATTATTTTCCTGCCAGAGGTTGATATGTCCGTCGAAGCCATTTACCTAGAGCCTGCCAAGGAAGCGCTATATCTTCACAATGGAGATCATCAGAGTTTCTCTCAGGATGTTGAAGGTGTTCAGGCTGCTTCGCGTGTCTATCCGTTGGCCGGCAACACTCGCCGTGCACGTACTGAAGCCACAGAAAGCACCATTGCGCCAAGGTCTCGCAAGCGATCCCGTCTACTCAATGACCGAGAGCTTCTTGTGGCCCTACATCAGAAACAAGACAATCATCACTTCTGGCTGAAACAACAAATGCAAAGCCTCTTGGTGGATGTCAATCGCATTCGCAATCTTGCCACCAAGAACGCGTTTGTCACTCATGAAACCTGTCGGAGGACTTGGAAGGGTTTGACACTACTCAGTGTTGAAGCTGATCTTCAAGACGATGGCTTCACCGAAAGATTCAAGTTTGATTCCACTCCTCCAAGGAATGTTGTTTTATGTCAAACCCCGTCTCTTGAAGATTCAGAGTACTCTTCGTCCGCAGCTACAGTACATGCCAGAGTTATTGATGAAGCCGATGATGCTACTTCAACACCACCGACATCAGCGCGTATCAACACTGCACCGAGTTCTTCTGCACCACCAAACCTACACGTCAACCCTGCTGCTTCACCTACTCCTCAAGGGAACGAGTAGAGCCTATGTCTTCAAACTTTTTTGGTCCTTACTGACAAAAGGGGGAGAAGCATGGGTTGATAGTCTTCAAGCGGGTCCTGATGGGTGGTTGACATACTTTTTGCCTAGTGCTTACAACTCTCGATTTGCTACATTTGGTTATTTGAGTTGTAACACTTAAACTTGATGGTCGTCTGCTATTTTTTCTGCTACTTCGTGTGATGTGACGATAAATTCCGCATATACTATGATAAATCCCGCATGAACTCATTCTGCAGACGTCCATTTGTCATTATGCATATCATTATTCATGTATATCTGTTTATGCATGATGTATTGTCTTCATACGGTGAAGAGGATCTCCACAAATACAACCTGCCATGTGCATTTGCATTCCAATGCAAAACATATATAATGCACATCTTCAGGGGGAGCCTTTTTTCCATCTATGAAGACAATATATTAATCCTTACAATTTCAGATACTTTTATCCCCGTTGAAAACTTCAACCAGTTTGTCATCAATCACCAAAAAGGGGGAGATTGTAAGTGCATCTGGTGCCAGCCCTAGTTGGTTTTGGAGTATTGACGACAAACCTGGTTGAGGGACTAATGTGTTTGTGAGAATCGCAGGATAACACAGGTAGTAGTCCCTCATTGATTCGGTTTACCTACCGGAGATGACCCCTAAAAATGTGTGAAGACATTGACCCCTAAAAATGTGTTCTGAGCATCCAAGAGTCATTGTGAATTGCCGGTGAACGAAGTCTGTGAAGGTTTGGGAGTCTACCTTGAAGACTTACCAGAGTGATTGGGGGGGGGACTAGGTGTCCTTAGCTCAAGGGGAATAAGGTGAAGACGCGGTCTTCTGAGTTAAATCTCAGCCTCCCTAACCAGACATACAGTTGTCACAGCAACTGGAACTGGTCGAACAAACCACTGTCTTCCTGAAGCTACTGGTTCTATCTCTCACTTCTCTTTACTTATAGTTTGTCTTCGTGAAGTCATTGCCTGCTTGCATAATCTGTTTGACATCACTGTTTGACTACTTGTCCTGATTGTCTTCATACTATCTTCCACCCTGATCCTTACTACCTAGCTGCTAATAGTTTTTGTGCTTTCACTTCATTGAATACTTGACTATGGCTTGTCTAGTGTAGTCTACCTTCCGCTGCATACGAATAGTGTTGTTTCTCTTGTTTGTCTTCGAAATTCCCATCTTTTGAAGACTTTCATAAAAATCGCCTATTCAACCCCCCCCCCTCTAGTCGATAACTAGCACTTTCACTTGTCGGCATTCGTGAGGATGTACCTGTTGTTGTTGCAAACGTACTATCTTAACAGACTTTGTCATTCTTGATATTCCCGAGGATGATAGTATGTCTATTATCCTTGGTAGACCCTTCTTAAATACTGCAGGAGCTATTATTGATTGCAACAAAGGCAATGTCACCTTTCATGTTAATGGAAATGAGCATATGGTACATTTTTCGAGGAAGCAAATTCAAGTTCATAGCATAAATACTATTGAGAAAATTACATCAGTTATTATTGGAGGTTTTGAATTTCCTCTCCCTACTGTCAAGAAAAAGTATGATATGTTCATATCCCCGTTGAGGTAACCTAGTGTCACTTCGAAATTTCTCCGGTTCCGTGTTATTCGGAATGAATTTGTTAACAAGACTTGATCAACCTTGTTAGTGGATTCATTTTGATGATCATGAGATGGATGAAACTAGAAGGCACAACCTTTTGTACCCTCTTTTTACTTTCTGTTATTTAAAATAAATAAAGCAAAATTAGTATTATCTGTCTGTTTTCTGAATTATCCGTGCAATAAAAATTATCCCAAAAATAAAAGTGCTCCAAATTACCTGCAAATTTAGTATGATTTTTATGAATTATTTGAGGATTTTAGGCACTGAACACACTGCAGGGGGGTTTGCCACCTGGCCACGAGAGTGGAGGGCGCGCCCACACCCTTTGGGCGCGCCCCCTATCTCGTGGGCCCCTGGTGGACCCCCTCCATTTATGCGAGCACCCGCACACTCCATCTTCTTCCCAAAAAATCCCCATCCAACTCAAGCACGAGTTCTAGCTCATTTTGCTGCGATTTTTGATCTCCTTGCTCAAAGTTCCATTCACAGAACTGCTTTGGGAGATTGTTGCTTGGTATGTGACTCCTCCAATGGTCCAAATAGTTTTTGTTCTAGTGCTTTATTCATTGTAAATCCTTGCTGCCTTGGTGACCCTGTTCTTGAGCTTGCATGTTAAATTTATGAGGTCCCAAGTAATTTTAATGCTTGATATAGGCTCTAGGCACTTGTAGGAGTAGTTTCTATCAATCTTGTTTAGGTTTATTCACTTTATTTTGAAGTTATTAAAGTTTCAGAAATTTTCAAAAAATGTTAGAGATTTTTGAGGGGCTCTTCTATCCAAGGCTCCCAGGAAAAGCAAGCTAAAGAGAAGGAAAAGGCCAAGTATAATCTTCCTCGCATAGCGGAAGTGCGGCCGTGTGAATGGCCATGCGATAATTTCTTGAGAGAAGCTAGAATTCATGAAGATGTTTATTCTTTGATCGAGAATGCAAGCCTCATCGATTTCCTCCTCGGCCAGATCGATCAGTATCTCTTACTTACCAATACTTTCGTGCAAAACTTTTATTATTATCCTAAGAAGTCACCGCCTTCAGTATCATTTCATTTATATGATGAATTCAGAGAAATGTCTTTACGTGATTTTTGCATGGTATGTAAGATACCCTTTGGGGGGAAATTAGAGGAACCACATCCTAGCGATGTGGATGGCTTTGTTAACACTATCACTGTAGGGGATCCAAAGAAAGGTTCTGATGCGAGAATCTCTAGCATACACTTTCCTGCTTTGCGCTATTTTGCCATATTTGCTAGCAGATGCTTGATTGGTCGTGGAAATAGTGGAAACTTCAGTATCCTAGATATTATTATTCTATTACATGCCTTATTTGGTGATAATAGTTTTAGTATGGGTGCCATTATTGCTAAACGTCTAAACCTGAATCGTACAAAAGGCCCCATTTTTGGAGGCATCTATGATGCACGTCTTGCTAAACATTTTGAGATACCTATTAGGCATTATGAGAAAGAGGAAACAACATTGCCTCCTCACCTTTTAGATTACAGGAGCATGGTAGCACATGAGTTTATTGTTCAGAATGATGATAAGATGCTCCTTTACAACTTGAGATTTAATAAGAAACGCAATGAGACTATTATTCTGTCTGCACCTCTGTTGTTTGATTTGACTGCAGATAATTTTCTTGTCACGCCGGAAGTGGTGTATGCTCATCAAGGCCAAGCATCCAATCCAGAGCCTGAGCCCGAGCCGGAACCACCACTGGACCCATATCGTCCATCATCTTATCAGTGGGATCCGGAGGAGATCTCCAACCGGTGGTAGTACGATGACACACCTCAGTACACCGGGGAGAGTAGCCGCTACCCTTGGCATTAGACCAACTTAGGCCAAAAGCCTAAGCTTGGGGGAGTACATATTTCTCACCGACTTTACATTCATGTCCACACACTATTCTAGTCGTCGGTGCTCATACTCTTTCATTGTATTATCCATGCTAGTTTAATTTTCTTTTTTTTCTAGTTTTCTTCTTGTGTGTTTGATAAACTTTAAGAAAAACCAAAAAAATTAGTTAGTTTAATTTCCATGCTTGTAGTAGAAATTAAAATGAAAACCCAAAAAGATTTCTCATTCTTCTTTTACTTGTTGGGAGCTTTCCCGTGTAAATAGTTTTATTTTCTTTTCTTTCCTTTAAGGGGTTGAGAGTAGAAGACCATATTGAAAATGTTTAGTGGCTCTCATATGGATGATTGTTTATTTAACTTAGAGCCCATATTATTTTGTCTTCTCTCTTGAGTTGAATGCTTGCAGATTCCAGCTTAGTCCAATGCACGTGCACTATTATTATTATACACATCGTTCGGTCGTGCGAGTGAAAGGCAATAATGACGATATATGATGGATTGATTGAGATGAGAGAAGCTGGCATGAACTCGACCTCTCTTGTTTTTGTAAATATGATGAGTTCATCATTCCTGATTCAGCTTATTATGAAGTAAACATATTTTCAATGACATTTAGAGGTTATAGTTGCTTGTGCCATGCTTGATTAGCTATGAGTTATAATGGTTTACCTTGCATGCCAGCATGCTATTAGAATGATTATGATGTGGTATGATGGGATGGTATCCTCCTTTGAATGAATTGAGTGAATCGACTTGGCACATGTTCACGCATGTAGTTGAAACAAAATCAACACAGCCTTCATGATATTTATGTTCTTGGTGGATTATATCCTACTCATGCTTGTACTCGGTGTGAATTGATTTTAATGCATGTTTATGACTGTTGTCGCTCTCTTAGTTGGTCGCTTCCCAGTATTTTGCTAGTCTTCACCTGTACTAAGCGGGAATATTGCTTGTGCATCCAAACTCCTTAAACCCCAAAGTTATTTCAATGAGTCCACCATACCTTCCTATATGCGGTATTTACCTGCCGTTCCAAGTAAATTTGTATGTGCCAAACTCCAAACCTTCAAATGAAATTCTGTTTTGTATGCTTGAGCAGCTCATGTCTCCACTAGGGCTGCCTATATCTTCCATTCTAGGTGAGTTATTCTCAAGAGGAGTGGACTCCGCTCCTCATTCATGAGAAAGGGCCGGTAACCGGGATGCCCAGTCCCATGATCCAAAAAGATCAAAGCAAATCAATATAATTAAACAAAACTCCCCCAGGATTGTTGTTAGTTGGAGGCACTCCTTGTTTTGAGCAAGCCATGGATTGATGCTTGTTGGTGGTGGGGGGGTATAAACTTTTACCATTCTGCGTGGGAACTGCCTATAATGCATGTAGTATGGAAGATACAGCCATCTCATAGTTGTTGCATTGACAGTGAAAGTATGTCACCCAAAATATTATTCAATCTCTATTCAAAATCGAGCTCTGGCACCTCTACAAATCCCTGCTTCCCTCTGCGAAGGGCCTATCTATTTACTTTTATGTTGAGTCATCACCTTCTTATTAAAAGGCACCCGCTGGAGAGCACACTGTCATTTGCATTCATTACTGTTGGTTTATATTGGGTATGACTTGACTGGATCTCTTTTACCATGAATTACAATGTTTAGTCAGTCCTTGATCTTTAAAGGTGCTCTGCATTTATGTTTTGCGGTCTCAGAAAGGGCTAGCGAGATACCATTTCATTATATCATGTTATGATTGTTTTGAGAAAGTGTTGTCATCCGAGTTTTATTATTATGGCTCGCTAGCTGATTATGCCATTGATATGAGTAATTGTGAGACCGAGGTGTTATTGTGAGTATGGTTAGTTCATAATACTTGTTGAAACTTGAATGTTGGCTTTACATGTTTATAACAACAAGAGCAAATAGAGTTTGTAAAAGTTTTTCTTTATCACTTTCAGTTTATCAACTGAATTGCTTGAGGACAAGCAAAGGTTTAAGCTTGGGGAGTTGATACGTCTCCAACGTATCTACTTTTCCAAACACTTTTGCCCTTGTTTTGGACTCTAACTTGCACGATTTGAATGGAACTAACCCGGACTGACGTTGTTTTTAGTAGAATTACCATGATGTTGTTTCATGTGTAGAAAACAAAAGTTCTCGGAATGACCTGAAAATCCTCGGAGACAAGTTTCAGAAAATATAAAAAATGCTCGCAAAAGATGAAGACCAGGGGGCCCACACCCTGTCCACGAGGGTGGGGGCGCGCCCACCCCCTTCGGGCGTGCCCCCTGTCTCGTGGGCCTCCTGCAGCTTCGCCGACCTCAACTCCAACTCTATATATTCCGTCTCACGGAGAAAAACATCAGAGAGGAAGTTTCATTGCGTTTTACGATACGGAGCCGCCGCCAAGCCCTAAAACCTCTCGGGAGGGCTGATCTGGAGTCCGTTCAGGGCTCCGGAGAGGGGGATTCGTCGCCATCATCATCATCAACCATCCTCCATCACCAATTTCATGATGCTCACCGCCGTGCGTGAGTAATTCCATCGTAGGCTTGCTGGACGGTGATGGGTTGGATGAGATTTACCTTGTAATCAAGTTAGTTTTGTTAGGGTTTGATCCCTAGTATCCACTATGTTCTGAGATTGATGTTGCTATGACTTTGCTATGCTTAATGCTTGTCACTAGGGCCCAAGTGCCATGATTTCAGATCTGAACCTATTATGTTTTCATCAATATATGTGTGTTCTTGATTCTATCTTGCAAGTCTATAGTCACCTATTATGTGTTATGACCCGACAACCCTGAAGTGACAATAATCGGGATACTTCTCGGTGATGACCGTAGTTTGAGGAGTTCATGTATTCACTATGTGTTAATGCTTTGGTCCGGTTCTCTATTAAAAGGAGGCCTTAATATCCCTTAGTTTCCACTAGGGCCCCGCTGCCACGGGAGGGTAGGACAAAAGATGTCATGCAAGTTCTTTTCCATAAGCACGTATGACTATATTCGGAATAATGCCTACATTACATTGATGAATTGGAGCTAGTTCTGTGTCACCCTATGTTATAGCTATTACATGAGGAATCGCATCCGACATAATTATCCATCACTGATCCATTGCCTACGAGCTTTTCACATGTTGTGCTTCGCTTATTTACTTTTCCATTGCTATTGTTACAATCACTACAAAACCCAAAAATATTACTTTTGCTATCATTACTATCTTTACCTTTACTACTGTTACCATTACTATCATACTACTTTGCTACTAAATACCTTGCGGCAGATACTACGTTATCCATGTGTGGTTGAATTGACAACTCAACTACTAATACTCAAGAATATTCTTTGGCTCCCCTTGTGTCGAATCAATAAATTTGGGTTGAATACTCTACCCTCGAAAGCTGTTGCGATCCCCTGCACTTGTGGGTTATCACGTCGCCACCGTCCGATCCGAGGATCGAGTTTTCACCCGGAGAAGGATGGAAGGGGTAGAAGAACCACGACAGAGCCTGCAAGGAGGACACGACGTCCACGGACATCGTCACCGTCGACTAGTACACAGACTGGGTAGGTGATGTACCTCGATGCTTCAACGCTTCCGCCGCCCCGGTCCATCAACACACGCAGCCATCCCGCCCAAGCGGCCATGGTTGCCTGCCAACATCCGAGCCGTGCAGCCCGCCCATGGCCAACCCACGACTCCCACCGCCAGGGCCGCCGCCCCACCATAAGACCACCCTGTAGCAACCAAAGGCCACAGCTTTGGTCAGATCTGCAACTGCAACCACCTCCAAAATCGCCGGTGGCCATCCTGCCTCGGGAAGGGCCGCGACCATACATCGACCGGGGGAAGGGGAAGGTGGAGAAATGGCCCATGGCCATGACCGACGCCTTGCCGGCTCCAGCTCCCCTAAAACCGAGTTTTGCCCCCGCATCGAAGGCCCAGGGCACCGGGAGGCATCAGCCGCGGCCAGAGGCCGGAGAGGGAGGGTGGCCGAGTTGTCACTGCCGCCACCCAGAGACGTCGCCAGGGGAACCCGCCCGAGCCGAGCGCCACCACCCAGCCGTGAGGGCCCGACTAGGAGGGAGATCCTCACCACCTCCGCTGCCGCGCCGCACCCTCCCCCCCCCACCACCACCACCACCAGAGACAATGGCAAGAGGCCGCCCACGACCCGGTCAGCCATAACCCGCGGCGTCGGACGCGACGCCAAGGCACTGCCGGAAACACCACCACCAACGCCACACCAGCCCGCACCACCGCCATGCCATCCGCCGCCCGACGCCACGCCACCATCACCGGCCTGCTCTGGGGCATCGCCGCGCCACCACACCTGACACCGAGCGCGGCACCCCGCCCGCGAGATCGGATCCGCGCCAACCCCCACGCGCGGGGGATGAGAAGGCCCCGCCGCCGCCAGCGACGGCTGGGCTTCGCCCGGCTGCGCCCTTTGGCGGCGGCGATGAAGGAGGAGGGAGGCGGAGGGGATTTCGGCGGCAGAGATTTGGGGCCCTCCCCGGCGCCTCGCGGGTGGCGGCGGGGGAGGGAGGGAGGGGTGCTATGGGATTTAATCACCCAATTCGAGTGTCTTTGTTAAAGCAGGCATACATGATCGTGTTGGACAAGCCGACATGTATTATTTTGAACTATTCTTATTTTCCTTCCGCCGTATCAGCATTAGCTATTTGCAGTCGTCCCACTAACACGCTCGAAGTAAATGTGCACATTTTTAGAGAAACACTGCCAAAAGAAAACTTCTATGCTGCCATCATCTTTTTTGAGATTGTGAGTTAGTTTGAAGAGCATCAACCTGATGTAAGTATAATATGTTGAATTGCTTATGTTTACTGGTATAAGAGCAACTCTAGCAAACCCGTAAAACCGCGACCTGCAAAACGTGTTTGCATTTTGATGAAGAACTGTTTTGCGGGTCGAAATCGTGCGCAGCAAAGTACGTAGAACCCGTACATGAAACTGCATAATTTGAAAAAAAAACTTTCGCGGGAGAAATTGCAACCAGACTAGTTCATCCCATACTACATGATCATTCATAGTTCATCATCACATACTACATTATCATACATACTACATTCTACTACTACTACTAGAGGAGGGGGGATCTTGCGGCGGCGAGGCCGAGGTCGATATACCAACTCGCGGTCGAGTACAACACGGTGGAGGAGCTCAGTCCTCGTCAGACCTGACGAGATCCATGAACTTCTCCCTCTGCTCCTCGCGGATGCGCTGCCACTCGCCGTCCTTCTCCTTCGCGGCAAGGTTGGTCGCGACCGCCTGCTTGAGGATGAGGTCGTCCAGCTCCTCGTCATGGCGCCGGCGCTCTCCCTCCTCGCACAAGCTCCGTTCGGCAATGGCGGCCGCGACCGCGTCGAAATCGGCCATGAAATCTTCGGGCCCGACGACCCCTCGGCGCTCGATCTCCTCCGACTCCAGCTTGACGGTGACGACCTCGATCTCCTCCGGCTCCTTCGACCACTCCCTATTCACGGGGAGAAGCCTCGCACTGGAAGAGGAAGAGCTCGCCACCGTAGGAAGATCTCGCAGTGGAGGACAAGCCCGCGGCCGAGGAGGGCATACGCCTGTGCCGATAGTCGTACTCTCCTCCATCTCGCAAATGAGGAAGCTCGGCGGCGGCTCAAGGCCCTTGTTCGTCCACTTCCTCATCGCGCGCTTCCTCGCGCCATCCGAGCGGACGCGCCGCTCACGCTCGGGGTCGCCGCCCCCGCCGGAGCTCCATATGCGACCCCACATGGCGGCTGGAGGCGGAAGGGGGCTCACCGGTGGCGAGAAATGTGAGGGGTGGGGGAGTGGGGAATTGCGATGAGACACGGCGGTGGGAGGATAGGGTTTTGACCCGCATATGCCTCGCGAACCCGCAGATATACTGATTCGGGGGGGAGGGGGTTGCGGGCCATGGTAAAAAAATACGGGCCGGGCGAGACAGGCTCTATTCTGGCCAGAAAATTAGGTTGAGCCCGTATACTCGCCGGAATTTTGCGGGTTCGCGACATATACGAGGTCTGCTATAGTTGCTCTAAATAAACCTTTATTTAAGCCTAATATGCTAAGGTCTACAGTTTTAATATGTTTTTTTGCGAGGATAACTTCTGATCTATTTATCAAGTATCACCATCAGTACAAAAAACACTAGAAGTAAAGAAAATATATCTAGGTTCGTAGACCATCTGGCGAACGCCAAAAGTAAAAAAATACTGGAGCGAGCCTAAGGCACCGTCATCTTTGCCCCTCCCTCATCGGAGCCGGGCAAACCTTATTGTAGTAGACAGTCAGAGTCATCGTGTTACGACCCAATAGGACCAATGCACCAGAACAACAACTGCCACCGATGAAGAGAAGCATAGATCAGAAGTATCCAACATGTAGACACACGAACACAGACGAACAAAGATAAGATCCGCACGGATCCACCGAAGACAAATGCCAACCAAATCTTGTGAGATCCGCCAGAGAGAAACCTCCCCACGCCCTTCGACGATGCTAGAAACACCATCGGGACGGAGACAAGGCGGGGAGAACCTTATTCCATCTTCAGAGATCTTCCGCCGCCTCGCAACTCTGAGCAGGACACAAACCCCAACATAACTCTAAAAAACATGAAAAAACAAAGCCCTTCCGCTGGCAAGGGTCGGGATCCCCCACGCCTCCATGGCCCTAAGACCACGGGAGATGATGTAGACCGACGGCGGCACAAGAAACCCTAGCCAAAGGGTTCTCTTTCTTCGCATGGAAGAAAGAAAACAATCTATTATAAGGGGTCTACAATATTACTATGTAATGTTCAAATGTTTAGAATATATGTATGTATTTATGCATTAACTGGCCTTTAACAACGGTAAACCCAAGTTTATTTTTCAAAAAGGAGATTACCCCCCTTCTTTGGACACAACCATTTTATTAAGCAAAACAGGAACAAAGTGCGTAGTTCAATACAAATTAGCAAGCAAAGTTGAACAAAAGGAAAAAATGTCACAACCCACGAAAATAAAGCAAGATGACTAAACACCTATCCTATTATTGGACCGTCACCCAAACCGGTTGTATGTATCATATGCTACCGTCTCCCAGTGGTTACATTTAAACTACATATTGTTCTGATGTACTTTCTTCGTCTCATAATATAATAGCGTTTTTGATACTAGTGAAAAAACACTCTTACTTTATGTGACAGGAGGGAGTACACTAGTAGAAAATAGGGCATACGTTCAGGCCAGATAAGCCCATTAGTCCTGGTTCAGTCACGAACCGGGACCCATGGACCCATTGGTCCCGGTTCGTGAGGCCAGGGGGCCTGGCAGGCCTCGTGGGGGCATTGGTCCAGGTTCGTCTAGTCCCTTTGGTGCCGGTTGGTGGGACGAACCGGGACCAATGGGCCTCGCTCCTGGCCCACCACCATTGATCCCGGTTGGTTCCTTGAACCGGGAACAAAGGTCTGTCTTTAGAACCGGTTCAAGGCACGAACCTGGACCAATGAACCGGCCAGGGGAGAGGGCTTTTGTGTGTAAAACATTGAAAGCAAAAAAGAATTTTCATAAAATAAATATAAAAATCAAAAAAGAAAAGAAAATAAATAAGTAAAATCAAAATAAACTTTAATAAAGTAAAATAAACAAACTTTAATAAAATAAATAAAAATGGCAACAATAAGTATAAACAAAATAAAATAAAATAAGCAAAAAAGAAAGAATTTTCATAAAAGAAAAGAAAATAAATAAGTAGAAACAAAATAAACTTTAATAAATAAGTAACCACAAAATAAAGTTTTATAGATCTCTAGTATTATTGAAACTAAAATTATATAAAATTTATGCAACTAAAATTATCAAAATATTTTCGGTTCAAAACATTAAAAGAAAAAGAATTTTCGTAAAGAAATTTTCTGTTAGAAACTAAAATAACAGAATATGTTTTTGAATGTAATGATAAAACACGGCAATATTAAATAGCAGAAAAAAGAATCACTCAATAATCTATTTTTATAGTAAAGTTATTCAAAAACTAGTGGTTCACACAAATTTAAAAAAATGCAAATTTAAACTGTTCAAATTGGAAAACAAATGGCACTAACAGAAAGTTTATAATTTTTATTACCTAAAAGCAAAAAGAATTACATGAAAAACTAGTAAGTATTTTGCTGTAAGTATAAACAAAATAAAATAAATAAAGCAAAAAAGAAAACAAAAAAATTAAAAAAGTGCCACCTACCTGGCCACCACGGCCTGAATACGACTAGAAACCAACCATGGGCTAGGATTCAGGACCGCAACAGGCCCAGTAGGCCCACAGGCACATCGTGACAGATATTAGGCCCGTAAGCCTGCATTGGAGAGGAGCTCAAGAGGGCAGCGGCAGTGGGCTTTATAAACCACTCCGAGCCCCTCTCAACTAGCGAGGTGGGACTAAACTTTTGACCATGACGCGGGCAGCACCAGGCCTTTGGTCCCGGTTGGTGCCACCAACCGGGATTAAGGGTAGCATTGGTCCCGGTTCGGTGCACCAACCGGGACCAATGCCCCCCTTTAGTCCCGGTTGGTACCACCAACCGGGACCAAAGGCCTCTGCTTCCCGCCCTTTGGGCTGCTGAAAAGAGACCTTTGGTCCCGGTTGGTGACACCAACCAGGACTAAAGGGGCGCATTAGTCCCAGTTGGTGCCACCAATCGGGACCAAAGGTGTGTCTATATAAGCCAACACTTAGGAAAATTTCCCCAACTGCTCCCATTCTCCCCGACGCCGCCAGGCCGCTCGTCGCCGTCGTCGCCGCCCGCTCCTTGTCGCCTTTCGCCCTTGCCGATGCCTCCCCGACGACGCCGAGCTCAACGCTCGGCTACCCCGTCATCGATGCCGTCGCCCCTGCACTGCCCCGAGCTTGCCGTGTTCGCGCCGCCACCGCGCCCCTGCCCTACCCCGAGATCATCGTGTCCGCGCCGCCCCGTGCCCCTGCCCTGCCCCGAGCTCACCGTCGACGCGCTGCCACGCGCCCGTGCCTTGCCCCGATGGTGCCGCCGCCCCTCCCCGTTCGTTCCGGCGGCTCCTATCATGTGCAGATTTTGTTGATATATGCTTTTTTGTTCATATATATATGATGTATGTTTTTTTGTTCATATATATAGATGATGTAAGCTTTTTTAGATTATATGTATATGTGTGATTATATGTATGTGTGTATATATGATTATATGTCCTGTTTTTTTTCAGATTCTTTGTTCATATATATGATGATTTGTTTTTTGCATTATTATAAAAATGTATATATGTATGTATGTTCTCTGTGTATATATGTTCATATATGCAAAAGTTACATTTTAGAGGAGAATAAAATAAGAAGAGGGAAAAAACAAAAAAAGGGGGGGTTGGGAGTCGATATACCCCCTCCCCGATAACTTTGACATGAGGGGGTGGGGGTTCATATGATGTTTTTTGTGCATATGATATTCTTTTCATATATGTATTAATTTTCTTATTTAGGTTGTTAATTAGTAGATATTTATTTTAGGTTAGTGCGTAGGTTAGTGTAGAGGAAAAGGTAAAATAAGGAAAAGGAAGAAAAGAGGAAGAAGAAGAAAAAGGAGTGGAAAAAGGGAAATAAGAAGAGTAAGAAGGAGAAGAAGAAAGGAGAAGAAGAGGAGAGGAAGATGAGGAGAAATAAATAAGAAGAGAAAAAAATGAAAAAAAGAGGACAAGAAGAAAGGAATAGAAGAGAAGAAGAAAAAAATAGTAATTCCTATTTTTTTTCTTCTTCACCTCTATTCCTTTCTTCTTCTCCTCTTTTTTTTCTTCTTTTTTTTCTTCAATCTTCTCCTCTATTCCTTTCTTCTTCTCCTCTTTTTTTTTCTTCTTCTTATTATTTTTTATCGGGTATGTCGTTGTCGATATACCACCTCCCCGATAACTTCGACATGAGGGGGGGCGAGGGTTCCAGGGTCGAGGGTCGTCGAGAAGTCAAGGATCGCCGAGGGTTACTTTTGCCTAATGATGAAGACATAGTTTTGTTGAATCCTTTGACACTAGACCCTAGAAGCGCTGTCGAGGCCACCCAAATTTACCAAGTTAAAAGAGCGTTGTCGTCGAGGCCACCCCGAACCCTTGAAGCGTTGCCGAGGCCACCCCAAACCCTAGAGAAGCGTCGAGGCCACTAATTAATATAATTCCTTGTTGAGATTAGCTATAGCTAGGTCTAAGTTTGCCACATATATCCATCTGTCATGTTTGTATAATAATTGTCATGTTGTAATATTTGCAGAAACTATGGAGCACGGCCGAGACGAGGAAGCAGAACGGGTGTTGGGGGACATAATCGCAGGCGGAGGTGATGTCATGTCGTATCTCAATGAAACTGATGGTCTAGGAGGAGAGGGTGAAGCAGGCTACGGTTATCGAACAACGGAGGAGGAAGGACATGATTATGATGGCTCCGGTGACCGAATGCCGGTGCAAGAAGGAGACCGTGATGACGGCTCCGATGACCGAACAGAGTCTGGCCAGGTATATATATTAATTAAGCCTGTGTTGACTAGCTAATTGATGCATTCATTGTTTTGGTATCTACACATATTAACTCTCGTCTTTCTTCTTTTTTCTAGCCCTCTAGATGGAGCACAACTTCGGTAAAGAGACGAGGCCCGAAGAAAAAGTTGCGCTCGGATGAAAGGTTCACGATCACAGCAATCGCGCGCGATGGCCAACCGATTGAACCCCTCTGGACCAAGCACGCATTTACTGCTCAGTGCGGGGTTCTTGTTAGGGACATGATCCCGATCAGCATCGAGCTATGGAATCAGTCTAAGAAGGAAGAGCTTCAAGTTTCTTTTGTCGAAGATGCACAGAAAGAGGATCTTTGGAATGCGCTGAAGGTAAATTTCACCCTACCGGAAGAGGAGGATCCGGAGAATCCCGTTATAGAGCCATTGATCAAGTCATGTGCTCTCAAGAAGATGACAGATCTATTCAAGAGGTGGAAGAATGAGCTGAAAGCAAAGTTTGTCAACAAAAAAAGACAACAGAATTCATCGGCCGGTATGAGAAGCTCAGAGATCAATGGGACGCATTTGTGGCCGACAAGACATTAGAGAGGAGTAAGAAGATGTCAGCGACAAACAAGATAAATGTTGTGAAGAAGGAGCATCACCATCGCATGGGGTCAGGTGGATACCTCAAAGCCCGACCGTTGTGGGCCAAGGCTGAGAACGACCTGCTTGCTAAAGGGGTCGAACCAGAGACATTGAACTGGCGAGACCGTCCAAGGACTTGGTTCTTCGGGGTTGGTGGAACCTTGGACCCTGTAACAGGGAAGTGAGTTTGGATGAGCGAGCAACTGCGAATACCCGTCACGAAGCTTCGGGACTATATCGCTGCAGCGCAGGAAGGGAGGTTCGTTCCAGATAGAGAGAAGGCTGAGATCACAATGGCCCTCAGGAATCATGAGCACCCTGGACGGACACGAGGCATGCCAGGCTCCGTTCCGTGGAAGGTTGGGTTTCCGGATGCAGATGATTACAAATGCCAAGAGAGGAGGAGGAAAGTGGAGCAGAGCGAACTGCAGGAGCTGCACGCAAGGGTACGGAAGCTAGAGGAACGAGAAGCAGTTCGAAGCAAGCGACCTGCCGAAGCTACCACCAAAGCTACCCCGCCATCTCAGCAGAGAAGCAGCGTGGCTTCCACCAAGCTGCTTCAGCTGGAGACTGTCTTCACGGATCCTGCTAGCTACCATGTGGATGCTATCACGGAGTCTCAACATTGCCACCTTATGACGCAATGGCAGAACTACAAAGTCAAGGTGGTTGTCGGCTCTGTTCGACCTACTGAACCCGGCGCAACTTTTCACTGTCGTCCAATTCCAGAAGGATATGCTAGGGTGATGGTGGACGAAATAACGGAGGGATTTGAGGAGCTCGTGCTTGACCACCCTACCTGTGAAGGGGAGACTAGGCTGAGTTCTGCTCTGAAGACTCCATGCCTATGGCGGAAGGAGCTCATCAACCTTCCGTACTGGACGCCTCCGCCTCCTCCTCCTCCCCCGGCGAGTCAGGGCACTTTGCCTCCTCCTCCGTCTGCTCCTCCGGTGAGTGATCAGGGCACTCTGCCTCCTTCTCTAGCGTGTGGCGGCACTCCGCCTCCTTCTCCGCCTACATCGGCGCGCCCGACCAGCCAGCCTCCTCCTTCTCTGCCTCGTCAGCAAGGGCGGAAGAGATCCGCCGCCGCTCCGGCTGCTCTAGCGCGTCGTAGTCCTTCTCCTCCGCCTTGTAAGCAACGAGAGAAGATTGCCGCAGCCGCTCGGCCTGCTCTGGCGTCTAGCAGTACAACCAAAGGAGGGAGGCAATACAGATTCAGTCCATCTCTCAAGACTCCAGAGAAGTTACCATACGAGATGACCGCACAAGAAAACGAGGAGATCTGTCAAGCCCAAGTGAAGGACTACTTTGAAACGAAAATAGCTAAGAGACATCCACCTTCGGAGGAGAAGATAGATCCAGTGAAAGCGAAGCGCACTTTGGATGCCCTGCAGCGACCACCACCATCTCCGCCGCAAACCAACTATGAGCACATTACTGAAAAGACATATAAGGAAGCGAAGCGGTCGGGAAGTACTTGCAGTGACAAAAGGTTACAAGAATGAAGAAGTGGGAAAAAAATTGCCCAGCTCGGCGAATAAGAGAACCAATCGTGCCCCCCGCTCAAGGTGTCTAGTGATATCGTCGCTAATCTTCCAGGGATGTTGCCCGGTACCAATCCTGTAGATTAGCTGCCCGACGATGCACATTTTGATACAATGGAGGTGGACAAATTCAAATACGAGTACGGGAAGCCTCTCACTACACTAACAACGATGATGCGAAGATTCCATGATTGGTACATGGAAACCTGCAGAAAGTCTGGGACGAAGAAAATCGATACTTTGATGCTGAAAGTTAAAGAGGATCATCATGACCTCGTTGGAATTGAGGAGTTGTCTATTCCATTTGAGGAGTTCTTCCAGTTTTTCAATCAAAAGGCCCTTGATAAATAAACGGTCACTTGCTACTATCTGTAAGTACTACTTCTGTCATTAAGTATCTCTATATAGCTTAGCTCTTTCATTGCATGTATATATAATTATTGTCACTATATTATGCAGATTGAAAATCATCGAATGCACAAAACCTGAAATGTATGATATTGGGTTCATTAACACAAATCTCATAGATGAATTTAGGGTTACATTTCATGCCAAAGAAACCGAGGACAACTTGCTACGATCATTGGTAATAAATCAAAACAAAGATACAATACTCTTTCCTTACAACTTCAAGTGAGTGTTACTATCTTGTGCATATTCAGTTTCCCTTAATTATTACTCGAGGTTATAGTAATTAATGCAATTGATGAGTTATGCATGCGTGCGCAGGTTCCACTATATTTTCCTAGAGATTAAGCTTGAGCAGGGACTAGTAAACGTCTTAGACTCGAGACAAAAAGATCCCGAGGACTATGCGGACATGTCTAAAATGCTCGAGAAGTTGAATCGATCATTATCGCACCATATCGGCAACTTTGTTCATTTCATGATACCAACTAATTGTTTTCTTTGTCTTGCAGGGTTTGGAAAGTATTCACCGCACAAGTTTCGGGACTGCCGCGGGAACTGCGATGGAAATACCCGAAAGTAAGTACTACTAGCTAGCTAGTTCCGCGCATATCCCGTTGATTCTAGCTACTTTCATCAATGTCCATTTATAATTCTTCATTATCAGTTTGATTGACCTCTATTTCTCGTAAAGTGCTTGTGGCAGGAAGCCGGGAATAATTATTGTGGATACTACGTCTGCGAGTTCATCTACAACGCGACGGCCATGAATAGACGGGGCTACTCTAAAAGACAATATGAAGTGCGTCGGATAGATATACGAAAACTTGTTGTTCGACCAATCTCTCGGAGAAGGAGAGGTCGATCACTTCTGTATATGTTCATGACGATTTTCTATACTTAATAGTTTCCTTCATTTGCTTACTAGCTAGCTAGCGTGTCGAGTCCTCTCTATACATAGCGTCGGCCAAGCACGGAGATAAGAAAGGACACTTCTCTCTATTAGCTAGCTAACACAATACAAAACCCCTAAATTAACCCTACAAAACCCCCCACCCCCCCCCCCCACCCCCTTCAGAAAAAAAACAAAAAATGCAGCACCTGAAATGCTGACACGTGGAAGCCTTTTGGTCCCGGTTGGTGGCACCAACCGGAACAAAAGGCCCCCCTGACTGGGCAAGCGGCGGCGGCCACGTGGAGCCCCCATCTGTCCTGGTTCCTGGGCGAACCGAGACTAAAGGGACAGTGCTTTAGTAACGACCCTTTAGTCCCGGTTCGTGAACAGGGACAAATGGCCCCCACGAACCGGGTCGAATGGGGGCTTTTCTACTAGTGGTATAAGTTTCTCCGATTGAGAAAATAACTATAGCTTATGAAAGTAGATACAACATAGCAAAGGGAAATGCTTAGAGCATCTCCAGCCGTTGGCCCCCTCAGGACGCCTAAAAATCGCCCCCTGGGGGCGAGCCGGCGCAAAAAATGGGCCTGGGGCTGAGTTGGTCCCCAGCCGCCGCCCCAGGCGCGTTAAAAAAATATGTATATATAGCAAATTTAGACAAAGTTCGGCTAAAATACGACAAATTTCGGCAAACTTGGGCATATATTAGACATGTTCGCGGATTTTCATTACATACATAGCAAACATATAACTAATCTAAAAAAACTGGCTGAATGCCGAGTAGTCACCGTCGCCGCCGCCATCGTCGGCCTTCTCCTCCTTGACGCGGGTGCCCCTGCTGGACCCCTTGCTGGCGTCGCCATGGCGGACTGGTGGCGGCGGTGGCGCGGTGTCGTCGTCGCTGTCGTCGATGACGATGACTCCTCCATCGTCGCGGCCTCGATGGCATTGCGTGAAGCGCCGCAGGGCAGTGCACTGGCGCTCCCTCGCCATCTTCAGGGAGTCCTGGCGTGCCCATTCAAGGGCCACGTCATCGTCGAGCTCGACCTCGCATGGCTCTGTTTTCACGACGGTGAGACCCGGCTCCGTCTTCACCGGCGCAAGCCCTGGCTCCGTCTTCACCGGCGCGAGCCCCGGCTCCATCTTTGGCTTGATGAAGCGCGGAGGAGGAGCCGACGAGGAGGCGCGCCGGCCTCCCTTGTTGATGACGATGCCGGCGCTGCGAGTGCGCCGGTCGAGCGGCGTCTCCGCCGCTGGCTCGGCCTTCACGCCGAGCAGCGTCGGAGCGCCGAAGGAGTGGAAGGAAGAGCGCGAGGAGGAAGAAGAGGAGGAGGAGCCGAACCTCCTTGGCGCCCATTGCCCGTCGCGTCGGCGGTGCGCGTGGCCGGCCGCCCTCACCGGGGGGGTACGTCAACGGTGGGCTGTTGCCGCCCTCGAGGTGCGTCAGCATGCCCTCAAGTGTGCGGCCGGGGGCGCCCCACCACAGGTGGCGCCCCTCGTTGTTCTTCATGTCGCCGACCACCGGTGCCCCGTTGGTGGACACCAGCCGCTGCTGCTGATGGCGCTCGAAGTACGCCGCTCACGCCGCGTGGTTGTCGGCGGCGTACTGGGGGAGGAAGAGCTGGGCATCGGTGAGGGAGGCGCGCACGACCTCGACCTTGTCGGCGAAGTAGGAGGGTTTACCCACGGCATCGGGCAACGGGGGAATGGGCACTCCCCCATTGCTGAGCCTCCAGCACGTCGGCCCGGCGCGCATGTCCGGCGGTGCCGGGATGTTCGCCTGGAACAGGAGCCACGACTCCTGTTCGCGGAGCATGCGGCAGCCGAAGCCGTTGGCCGCCGCCTCGTCTCCGGGGAAATGCTCGGCCATCGGGAAAGGGGAGGGAGATGGAGGGGCTCACGGGAGGGGGAGGGCTGGGGAAGGGCTCGGCGGTGGCGCTCGGGAGAGGTAGTGCTCATCATAGCCACGCCGCGCCCATGTGTACGCGTCCGAGGGAGGGGAGGCGTCGGCGCGCAGCCCCGTGACGCGCCACCCATGAGGAATCAATGGAGGCTGACCGGCGCGGCAGCGCGCGGCAGCTTTGGCATTGATTCGCCGCGGAAAACGAGGTAATGAAGACGACGAAGCAGTGGGAAGAGAGACGAGTCGCTGGCAAGGAGGGCCCGCGGCTCTTTCGCTCCAAAAACGGTTTGTCCGACGCCCCCGAGCGCCCCCCAGCACGCCGGGTTCGGGGAGTGCTCCTCTACGGCGCTTTATGCGCCCGTTCGCTAGCGAGCGCTCGCGCAGCAGCCTCTCATGGGCCGGCCCAGCTAGCACACTCACGTTTTCCGTTCTCCATCGCTCGGTCCTCCCCTTCCTTCGTGCACGTTTCGTTCGTTCCTTTTTTTTTCTGTTCGTCCCTTCGTTCACAAAACTGAAAGCACATGGATCTGAAAAATTACGAATTTTAAAAACATTTCACGAATTTTACAAAGTTCATAAACTCTAAAAAAAGTTCATCAATTTTGAACACAAAAATTGAAAAAGTTGATCGAATTTGAAAAAAAGATCATCGGATTTGAAATAAAGTTCATTACATTTGAAAAAAGTTCATCGGATTAGGAAAAAAGTTCACCGAATTAGAAAAAAGTTCACCGGTTTTCAAAAAAGGTCGTCGAATTTGAAAAAAATTCATTGGTTTTAAAAAAATCACCGAATTTAAAAATAAGTTCATCAATTTTGAAAAAAGTTCATCGAATTTGATAAAAGTTCATCAAATTTGAAAAAAGTTCATGAATTTTTAAAAGGTTCATCAGATTTGAAAAAAAGTTCATCGAATTTTCACAAACTCATCAAATTCGAGAAAAACTCTATCTATTTTGCAGAGGAAAAACTCATGAAGAAAGAAAAGTTTCACTAATTTGAAAAAAGAAAAAAAAAAGAGGAAGAAGAAGAAGAAAAGAAAGGAAACATGTACATAATCACACCAACTGAACTGGCCTGATGGATGTCGCCTCGCGCTCGGTACTCGCCGGTCACGGTTCGAAACCCAGTTCTCACGTTGTTTTTGCAGTTTAGAACACAGAAAAAAATTCGAAAATGGGCCAGCCAAACATGACAAGGGGGGTATGCGCCCGTTAGTAGAAACAACTGTAGCGGGCGCTAAAGGCGCCAAATAGGATTTAGCGGGTTCGGGTTGGGTGCGCCGGCACCAATTTCGGCTCGAGCCGACGAAAACTGAGCCCTTAAAAGCGCGACTGGGTCAATTTTTTCGCACCAATTTCAAATCAATGGATGCGCTTATACCTGGTCGACCGGCCAAGCGTTGGGCCGGCGCGTCGCTAGAGCGCATTCTTTTTTCTTTTTTGCGTCGCTGGAGAGCATTCTTTGGCAGAAACCACGGGCCACTTGCCCTGGCGGGACCCACCTTATCTCTTCCACTCCCTTATCTTCTTCCTTAGAATTGGCTGCATGCTTCTTTCTCTCCTCTCACCAACCAGCCATGACGATTTCTCAAAAAAAAAAAAAAACCAGCCATGAACGCCGCCTCCCCTTCTACCAGCCATGGCGTTCTCCCCCAACCCTCCTGCTACAACGGCGCCACCCGACAGCGGTGTTGCAATCAGCACCAGCCGGAGCTGGAGACGACGTACATAGCTGCAACCGGCACCTACTCAAGGTGCTTCAACTGCTTTGAAAAAAGTTTCTACCGGCATAGAAAAAAGCTTCAACCATGGAGAAAAGCTACAACCGATGTAGAGGAAAAGCTTCAAACGTGAAAAAAATGTTTCAACCGGCGACGAGAAAAGCTTCGATCGAAATGAGAAAAAGCTTCACCCGGCGTGTAAAAAAGCTTCAACCGTTGTGAAAAAAGCTTCCACCGTGAAGCTTCCAAAACTGCGCCGTCTGCTGACGATGCTATGAGTGGCGACGCCGGGAGCTATGGCCGGCGGCATGGTGGTGCAGCGACGGGCGTGCTACGACGGCGGCGAGTAGTTGCTACCAGGACAGAAGCATCATGCATTCTACGACACTGGACAGTACTGCTACGAGGGCAACGTCGTCCTGCTGGAACCGGCGGGGACAGCGAGCGATGGCGAGACGGCGGTGCTTCAAGGTGGGGGCGCTCCCGTATCCATGGCAAGGGAGGTTGCTGTAGGGATGTCAATGGCAGAAGAGGGCTTTTTTCTGTTTTGTTGACGGACTAAGAGCAACTCTAGCAGACCCCGCATCCGGCGCAAACCCGCATAATTCCGGCGATTATACGGGCTAGGCCCATTTTTCTGGCCAGACCAGAGCCCGCATCAGTTTCCGGTCCGTAAAAAAATTTGCCGCAGCCCGCAAACGCAACCCCGAGCCACTATAACTACGGGTTTGCGGGGCAGATGCGGGTCGAAACCCTATCCTCCCGCAGCCGCGTTCCCTCCAATTCCCCACCGCGCCGCTCGATTCCTCGCCGCCGGCGAGCCTTGAACCACCATGGCCGACTCGGGGGATGAGGCGGAGCGCCGCCGCCGCACCAGATCTGACGCAGCGTGCAAGCGGGGGGCGCGTCGGTGGCTCAACCAGGGTGCCCGGCCGCCGCCGGCATTCAACCGGCGCGAGCTCGACGAGTTCGAGCTCGAGCGCGCCCGTCGCCACCGCGCCTCCTCCGGCAACTGGTCCGCAGGGAGCTCATCCGGCCATGGGTCCGCGGGGTGCTCATCCGCGGGGTGCCCATCGAGCTCGCGGCTCGTTCCGGTGAAGAGGGAGCCGGAGGAGGCCGTGCCCGATGCGCCGCCGTGCCGAGGCGTCATCGGACCCGAGGACTACCTCCCACCGGGGCAGGAGGAGCTCCTCGAGCACGACGTCCTCGAGCGGTCGGCGAGGGTCAGGAGGAGATGGAAGAGCGCATCCGGCGCGAGCTCGAGTACGAGCGGCTCTTCCTCGAGACGGGCCTCACGGCATCGCAGGCGCACGCATCGAAGGAGGCTGACCTGCGCGTGATGAAGGCGGAGCAGGCGAAGATCTACATTGAGGTCGACTCCGACTCCGACTGATCGCCGTCGGTGGGCAGCTACCGCAGGAGCTCCGCTGAGCTCAATTTTGTTGTAGTGGTGCGGTAGCGTAGGCCCTGTCTAGCATATCTAACCTTTATGTATGTATGTGCCATGTATGAACTTATTATGCGAAGAACCATCTATGCGAGCGAGCTGCTGCTTAAATTTCTCGCGAGAAACAACTTTTTTTTAAAAAAAATAGGGGTTTATTTGCGGTTTCTAGTCTGCCGCTGCAAAATTCGGCCTGCATAACCGCCCTCATGCGACCTGCAAACACATTTTAGAGGTCGGCAAAATGCGGGGTCTGCCAGAGTTGCTCTAAGAGGAACAGCATGATTCGATTTTAGAGCTAATCGTACGGCACGATTTGTTTCAATCATGCGGCTGCTAGGGGACCGGCCGAAAGTTTCGGCCGGTCCGCCGGCGCCTAGTACGGTAGTACCCACCCACAGCAAAGCCAACTATGGTAGAAACGTAACAGTTAGGGTTCTTCGAAGGCAGCTCTTCAAAAATAAAATATGCATTTTCGTTTTTTTTATAATAGTGTCCACAAAACAATCAGGTATCCGATAATGCAATATCGTCCAGCAAAGTGATCT
Source organism: Triticum aestivum (assembly GCF_018294505.1). Lineage (NCBI taxonomy): Eukaryota > Viridiplantae > Streptophyta > Magnoliopsida > Poales > Poaceae > Triticum > Triticum aestivum. The sequence continues at coordinate 681,708,713 of NC_057801.1, read as the reverse complement.
TTCTTTTATGTTTTGAAACATGACTAAGCTATCCTTTTTCTTCTTTTTTTGAACATGACAAAACTATCTGTGTTTGCTGGTTCTTCCATAGCGTGTATTTTTAAGAGCGAGTATGTGTACCGCTTGGCAGCCGCTGCTTAGAAAATTTGCATGGTTGCACGCATGCCTGTCACGCGGCCGCCACCACATTGCATCCACATGAACGCATATCAAAACCATACACGTAAACGACTAAACAAAGTGAGACCGGAACGGAGCAGAATATTTTGCCGGCATTTTTCGATCCATATCCAAACCATGTGCGCACGCCCGCTAGCTAGCTCGCCTAGAGCCTGGAACACGAAGGCAGCACGCACTTACACAGAAACATAGAGCTCAAATTCCCGAGACGTCCTTTGGCCAGATTCATGGCATGGGCTCGTAGCCACGCCACGACATCACCCGGCCGCCGGCCCGGGCGGCCACTGAATTCTCCTCGACTGGCCACGTCGACCGCGGGCGGGCGCGCATATAAATAGCTCGCCGGTGCAACCATTCGTTCGTCATAGATCTTGTGCTAACTATCAGTTACTCCTTGGATAAAGGCATTCACGGCAGGAGGCCTCTTTCTGCAGAGTTGGCCACTTGGCCGGCATGGAGCACGGGGACGGACCCGGCGGTCCAGACCCTGGCGGGCAGCAGCGGGAGGAGGAGATCAGTGACTCCGAATCAGGCTCTGAATCGCTCGAGATCTCCGACCTCAAGAAGCGCATGTGGAAGGACCAGATGCTGTTGACGAGGCTCGAGGGCCGCACCGGCGCCAAGGGCGTGGCGCCGGCTCCAGCTGCCGGCGCATCTTCCTCGTCGTCGTCGGGCCAAGAGGAGCCTCCCGACGTGCGGTGCCGCCGCAAGGCCATGCTGCGCGCGCAGGACGGCGTGCTCCGGCACATGCTCAGGATGATGGAGGCCTGCAACGCGCGCGGGTTCGTGTACGGCGTCATCGACGAGGCCGGCGAGCCCATGTCCGGCTCCTCCGACAGCCTCCGCGGCTGGTGGAAGGAGAACGTGAGCTTCGACCGCGCTGGCCCCATGGGCCTGGCCGGCCCCATGGGCGAGAGCCCGATCGCCCTGGCCTCCTCCCTCCATCGTCTCCAAGACATCCAAGACAGCACGCTCGGATCCGTGCTCTCTGCGCTCATCCAGCACTGCGAGCCGCCGCAGAGGAGCTTCCCGCTGGAGCGCGGCCTGGCGCCGCCGTGGTGGCCGACGGGGCACGAGCCCTGGTGGGGCACGCAGGGCGAGATGCAGGCCCACCAGGGCGTGCCACCGTACCGGAAGCCGCACGACCTAAAGAAGGCGTGGAAGATCTCCCTGCTGAGCGCGGTGATCAAGCACATGAGCCCGCGCTTCGACCAGATGCGCAAGCTCGTGTGGCAGTCCAAGCGGCTGCAGCAGAAGATGAGCGCCAAGGAGTCCGAGACCTGGTCCAAGGTGCTTAGGCAGGAGGAGGCGCTCAGCAGCCGGCTAAAGAGCTCGCTGCGGATCACGCCGTTCGATCAGGAGGAGGAGGAAGAGGAGGAGGAGGAGGTGAAGAAGAAGAAGGTTGGGAAGGAGAGGGACGACGATGGTCTGGAGAGCGTTGTGCGCGGCGCGCAGGACAAACGCAAGCGCGAGATCTCTCGCACCGGCAGCTCCGGTGGGAGCGGATCAGAGCTGACCATAATGCCGCCGGATCAGCTCGCTGCTGCAATCACAGAGGAGAGCCGGAGCCCGATCGACGAGCTCATGAAGCTTTACTACGGCTGCATGCAGGGGGTCGAAAGCTACGGTGACCGGGAAAAGGACGATCTGACACCGATGCATTCCGTAGTGCTCGGAAACATAGATGAGGTGGCGCAGGATGTGCTCTTTGATATCATCGGGAGCTGCCCTGAAATAGATGATGTGCTGCGCTTGATGGGGGAGTGACATAGCCACGCAGTCAGTTGTCCTACCTATGTTACGCACGGTTATTAGTTAGGAGTATTATTGAATACTGTTACTGCACTATTTCCATATTGGGGTTGCTTTTTCGTTTTGAGATGTTGGTATTGTTAGTTAGGGAAGGGTATTTCATATGTCATGAAATAACGCGTATGATCATTTCTCTTATGTGACAACTTTGTACTAAATCAGCGACATTTTGTGCTAGTGGCCCGGGAATTTTGTGTTGAATTGAATATTGTAACGTATGCAATCCAAACAATCTTGTCTTTGAGTGGTTTCGACCAGATCTTATGTATGCAAGTGGTTGATGATCAGATGTTGTCTTCCGGTGGGGCAACGTCGATGTTGGCACCGATGGGGACGAGGCTGTCCCCGGACCGGCCAAAGAAGGCAATCACAATGTTGCGGTTGCCATTTTCCGGCAGTGGCATGCGGAAGGCGGGCCGAGCCGGGCACCCTTAGGGTCCGTACTCTGAGTTGTTCGTCGATAGTCTAAGGAAGGTGATACTGTAGTCGTCGGTGGTGCGGCTGATGTGGTTCACATATTCGCCTTGAGTATCGAAAACTGCACGCAATACAAGAAAAAAGACAAGTGCAAGAGAAGGATAGAGCAGAAAGGAAATCATGAAGGTAAGGAACAATGGCTTCTACTACCCAAAACCTATCGTCAACCTTGATGCACAATACGAAATTCGAACACAACGTCCCGTCCTCCCTTGCCTTGGACAAAGTTGTTTCAAAGACAACAACCGCGCCCGATGCCATGTCAAATCTTGCTATCTGAAAGTGTTGGGACGATTAGAACTTGATCGCGAGACAACGGCTTAAGGGCATCTTTAACACGGACCTTCAAAACAGTCGAAAACGTCCGGACTGAGGTGTTCACACGCTGCAAGCCATCCAAGGCGGCACTTCATTGGTCCGCGGATGCTTGCATTTGTCTGAAATGCTCACCGTATATTACAAAAAAGTTCAGCATGCATGCATTATTAAAATGTCCATCATATACTGTATTACAAAAGGGTCTGTCTATGTCAATGTATAGGAAAAAAATTGTTCAGAATAAAAACCGTTCGATAAAACCGGGCACTACAGGAAACCGGTCGCTACAGTGTTGGGCCGCAGTGAACCAGTTCATTACGTTGTTGGTACCTACTACAGTGCTTTTTTTTAGACAATGGTCCCTAAGTGCTGTTTTGATTTCTCTTCCCAGCATCCAAAATGGGCTGGCCTTTTCGAAGGCACGTCAAATTGACGCTCACGACGTCTTATTGGAGCTATTGTGGATTCTTTTTATCGGGAGTTCTCGTGGTTTCTGTTCGGTCGTGCGTCCCGAGTAAAACGGGAGCACCAGCTGCGGTTACTGCTTCGGCGGAAACCGCAATCACTTTTCTGTCGCTCAGACCCGTATATCTATCCTCCTCATTTTCTCTCCTTCATTCTTTCTCTTTTGCCTTCGTCGCGCTCCACCATCCCGCCCGTCATGCCACACCCTTGCCGAAACTCTACTTCTTCGTCACCCTGCTTCTCCTTCGTAGTTGTTCAACCCATCTCCTTCGATCGCCCCGCCAGGTACTATCCGCTGCTATACTCATCATGCACGACAACTGTTCGATGAACTGACGGAGCTAAGAAAGTTGTTCCTTCTTCTTTCAATCAATGGATTCTGATTTGGAGTATATATACGAACACTATGTTGAGTCGTCCGACGGCTCATCCGATGAGGAGGACTAAAGGGATGAGATAGCAATGATGCAGGCGGTCCTTGAAGGCGCGGAGGGTCATCGAGTGCTCAACCGCAACAGGGCGCGTGGCCATTCGACACTGATGTCCGACTACTTTGCCCCTGATGCACTCTTCGCTAACCATTTTCGCCGGCGTTTTCGGATGGCAAGACTGTCTTTGATCGTTTGTACCATGGCGGTTCTATGATGACTACTTTGTCTTCAAGAAGGACGTCGTGGGAACGATTGGATTCTCTGGTTACCAGAAGTGCACGGCCGCACTCTTGATGCTTGCATATGGCATGGTCGCTGAATCGTGTGAAGAGTACCTGCGGAGATGCCATGGTCAGGTTTGCAACTGCCGTGATCGAGGTGTTTGGACCTCAGTACCCGAGAGAACCAATCATGGCAGACATGCTCTTGGCAATCTGAGAAGCAAGAGGGTGGTCCGGTTTTCTTGGATCTCTTGGTTGCATGCATTGAAAATGGATGAACTGTCCGAAGGCTTTACAAGGGCATTATCAGGTTCATGTTAATAAGCCCACCATCATTCTTAAAGCGTTGCATCACATGATCTTTGGATTTGGCATGTTTTCTTTGGCATATGTCTGGGTCTCATAATGACATCAAATGTGCTGCAATGATCACCTGCTTGCGAGGCTAACTGAAGTAAAAGCTCCCTCTTGCCAACATGAGTACATATCTGGTTGATAGTATCTATCATGTGTGGACTATCTTTGTCAGCACTATCTCTAACCCAGTTGGCCAGAAAAGTCTTACTTTGCTCAAAGACAAGAAGCAGCTAGAAAGGGCATTTGGATTTCTGCAACCCCGTTTTGCAGTTGTTCGTGGACCTGCTAAACAATGAGATCCGGAGACCTTGTGGGAGGTAATAACATGTTGTGTGATCATGCACAACATGATCGTCGAGGATGAGGATGAGGATGCTGCCGCGGCTCAGAATTTGAGAAGATGGGTGATCCTATAGAACTTCCAGACCAGAATCCGACCACATTTGAAGAGTTTATTCAAATGCATCAACAAATCCCGCATCGACCAACTCACGAGCAGCTGACTAAATATCTGATTGAGCATCTGTGGGCGGTTAAAGGGGACAACAATGTAGGAATGTAATATTTGAACCTTTTCAAATTTGAACTGCTGTATCTGCAGATTTCATAGGCAGGACCAGAGGGCCGCCCTTCTGGGAGCAAGTGCATGAAAAGTTTCATGCGGGAAAGCACATTGCGCCCTATGACATGTACATTATGCGACCACACAACGTGAGATAGTTGTCGTATCGCTGGCACGCTATCTAGGTCAGCGTCATCAAGTTCTGCAACTTGGTCAGTCAGCTCAAGGGAAGATGGCCATTGCACGCGGGCATGGGGGAGATGGTAAGTTTTACTTCCTCTTGCTAAACTTGTTGATTGATTCATTCACTCAATGTTGGTCTACACATTATATGTAGCCCGCAGGCGTCACCGTGTTGTACCACAGGTAAGAGGAACGGTCATTTACGTGCACACACTACTGGATGAAGCTGAAGAGAAGTATGTGTGGGAGGACATGATTCGTTCCTGAAAAACTTCGACATCCGGGATCTAGTCGAATTTGAGGCCTTGTTGTACTAAACTTAATTTGCATTCTAAGTGTGGATGGTTTGTGCTATTTTCTATCCGAATTATGATAAAATTGGCTGATTCGCATGAATTTCATTCAGTTAGTTAAAATACGTTTTGAAATGTATGCAGCTAGCGTTGGATAGCTGCCTCCAGTCCGAGGACAAATGCAAGAGGTTTTTTGTTGGTTGCCGTTGGAGATGCCCTAACAAGGTAAACTGCAATAGGCTAACCGTTTGATGCGAGGGAGCAGCACTATAAACCAGTTGAAAATACCGTAGTTGTTCCCACGTATGCAGACTACACGATCTTAGTGAAGGATCTATAATGAGAATCAAGAAATCATAACCCCAAGGACAGTAATAGAGGAAACATTGTTCCTCAGCTGACCCACGGCCAGGAGGATCGTAAGAAAGGTATTTCGTCCCTATAGTTAGGCCAAAAGTAGCACGACAGGAAGTTCTACAATCAACGAATGTGAAAAATGCAGATATTGTTCTCTACAGATAATTCCCAAGTTTTAGAGATACACTACTACTAGGAAAGGACGTCTCTGTGTTCCGCCAAAGCCACACGTCTTAATTTAGTTAGTTATATAAAGTGATCTGACAAGGCTCCAATTTCCTCATATCTTGACTTGCATATCATCAGATTTCGGTAAAACAGATAGCAGCATGAGGCAAGCGGATGGACTATCTTCGTGCAGGCCATCTTCAGTTAAAGAGGTATCCTGCGCGATGACACAAACATAACTCTTAGCACCTTAAACATGCGATGAGATATCCAATGACAGAACCGTATGGACTAACTTATTTCTTTGGTTAATTCTGTGGATCAACTGTCCAGAGCTGCTGCTGGTGCAGGTGGAGTCTGCCTGCTCAAGGTAAGGGGAGATAAAGCCTTCACCACAATGCTCATGCTTGGACGGAACTCAGCTTCATATTGCACACACAGAGCTGCTACCGCCCCGAGCTGTATTAAGGTGCGAAGGTGAAAAGTGTGAAAACAGAGAAGAGTAAGTTACAAGTTGTCAAGCTAGTGGATACACAAAAGAGGGGGCAAGCGACAAGAGGAGTAGGGAGACCTTTGCAAGTCCCTTTGGCGGATATTCACCCTCCAACCGGGGATCTATGCAACCCTTCACCTTGTCTTCGGTCAATCTTGGTGTAGCCTGCACAACAGAAGCTATATGCTCAGAGAACTGGTTAACAAAGTCCGCAGTGAAGGATGGGGATGTGTCGTGTTATTATGAGAAATAAGTAACTATGATGTGAGCATTACCCATGTAACCAGGCTCTGCTGCCCTCGAGGCGCTGTATGGTCCACAGGCTTTCTTCCTGTCAGAAGTTCCAAGAGAACAACCCCAAAACTATACACATCACTTTTCTGGGTCAGCTGACCAGTCATTGCATACCTAGAAAGTTCATATCATTACAAAACATTAGTTATACACAAATACAGTATTCTGTAATATCAGAATTCTGTAGACAATTGTATCACTTCAAGAAAGGTTTTATGTAACGAGTACCCCCCAGTATTAGTGTTTACTGCAGGTGGAGTTTACAGGTTTCTGGCCAGTCACAGAACTGGTTAGATTTGAACTACAACCACGACAAAACTTATGGAACGGAGGGAGTAACAGATAAAATACATAAATATTTGTGGCTGATTCTGACCAAGTACAGGAAGCTTGGTTGCCTCCATCTGGTCAACTTGATTCTTTTTGGGATTGGTAATTGAGTATAAACCAGTTTTATCTGGTCAAACAAAATCCAAACAGAGGAGAAGTAACAACAGGCTGACGGATTCTACAACGGCACAAGTTTCACAGCACATTGCTATCAATGCAAAGTGCAAAAATGTATAAATATATGCCAGGGAATGATTAAATTCTAATGTTGTTGATAGATGTGCTTATCTGTTATCATTTTTTAACCTCTGCTTTGAACAAGCAATGCAATCAATCTTTTACAGAATCGACTAGACAAGTTCGCACTCCAAAGAGAACTATATTTTAGCAATAAAATAGTTACCAAAGTATTAATTCATCACGGATTTGGAAGTTTGGAAGTACAGGATTCTTACTCTGGGGCGTGATAACCGAAGGTTCCCAACACACGAGTAGAATGCAAACGAGCAGCCATATCTGGAGCCTGATTTGAAAGATTGAAGTCTGCAATCTTGGCCTTGAAGTCCTCAAATAAGAGGATGTTACTGGATCTAACATCTCTGTGTACAATAGAAGGCTGGACCTTCTCGTGCAGATATTCAAGTCCTTTGGCAGCATCAACAGCAATTTTCATTCGCTGCATCCAATTAAGTGGTGGACCAGGTTGTGCACCTTGTACTCCTTTTCTTCCTGTTAGCACAAGTTAAAGACGTAATTGCTTACAAATAATCCACAATAGTTGTACCACCCCAATCTCCAAGCTCCCAACGAGAATAGGAAATTTTGTATCAAACTGTGTAGTATGATGGATATGCGTAATCATACCATGTAGAACATCATGCAGAGACCCCATGGTGGCAAACTCATAGGCTACTATGCGAAGGTTACGCTCCATACAGTATCCCAATATATCTACGAAGTTCTCATGTTTCAATCTCGAAACCAAGGAAACCTAGCATCAGAAAGTATGGATCATTGCTGATGGACTCTTCATGCATTTTCAGAAAAATATACATATTTAAAATTAGAGAACACTTCATGCATTAAGAAGTGTCAGTTGTATAACCAGAAGAATAATTCCAATCTTCAATAGTAAGCCAACCTGAGTCGAGAATTCTGATATGGGCTCATTTTCAGTAGAATCAAGTTTCTTCACTGCCATTTTTGTCCCATTATCAAGGACAGCGTAGTACACTCTCCCATAAGACCCTTCGCCTATTAAAGCCTTTGCCCCAAAATCATCAGTTTTCTCTATTAATTCATCCAAAGATAGAACAGGAATATTGATAGAGGGAGCTGAATCTTGTGGCTCGGCTTTCACAGTAGCAGAATCTTTCAAACCCTTTCTCATTCCTTGAAAAAAGCAGAGGAAATAACATCAAATTCTCTGTGGAATGGTGAATGTCAGACAAACCACCAGAACAGAGCTATAAGTTCAAGTGTCATGATAACTGTAAACTAGCAAGCAAATGATACAATCAAGGTAAGATGAATGTACCATCTGCGTTATTTGTTGAGGCCTTGGCCTTGGCCTTGGCATGCCCATTTTCATTCTCATCAAACTCAGCGGCTTGACAGCAAATGCAGCGACGCCACATTACTCTCTCTTTGCCTTGTTTCACCCCTACTATGAAAAGCACATACATGAATTTTATCACGAAACATATTACAGGATCAACACAGGAGCATATTCAACTTTAGACCTAAGATGTCATCTCCTGACCAATGAAGCCGACCAAAAATGCCATAGAAGTTCACAAACAACAGAAGCATAAATTCTAGAACAACAGCATTTGAACCACCATCTACGTTCAGAAGGAGCATCAGTTTTAAAGTTTTTTTGTTCGTTTAAGCGGTTTATGTCAGCATTTTGAAACATCAAAGTTGTTCCCGATGGCAGCAAAGCATTTCGATGTCAGAAACAAATTCTGAAAGAACCTAGAACCAGAAATCATCTCACCGATTATAAAAGCGTAAATCAGCTAGACTTTGCTCTATCCGGGACCAACGAATTTGCACATATACATATCACATAGATCATACTACAGCGCGGGATTTCTGCAACCATTTCAACTGAAAATAAACTGCGCCATCTGACAGAAATTCCCAACCCAGACTACAAAAATCACCTCGCATATAAACTCCAAACACTAGAAATTTCACTACCAAACCCGGCATCTGCGACCTCCCTACACACAGCCCACACCAACTTAGACAGACAGTGGCTGGCCGACTACGAGCGCCGAGATCCAGGGCATCGAACCATGATCGCAGAGAACCACAAAACCACACACCTAACCTAACAAATCGCTTCCCCACCACGAACCCGCGCCTAACCCCGGTCAACCGCGGAGAAAGAGCGCGCGCGCGGCATCCCCGCCCGCGCCCCAAACGCCGGCGGCCGCAAAACCCCCACCGGTTCGATTTGATCGCGCGCATTTCCGGGAGACGGAGCGGAGGAGGAAGGGACCGTCGAACGGAGTGGGAGGCGGCGGGATTCCGGGGAGGGGGATTTGGGGGGCGCGGAGACCTTACCTGGAGGGGTCGGCGGCGTTGCTTACTTTGGTCGGCTTCGTCGTCTCGGGGGCTGGGAGGAGGCGGAGACGGAGGCGGTGGTCGCGTTTTTATAGCGTTTCGCTCTCTTTCCCTTGCCTTTTTGAACTCTTCTTTTCTTTTTGTTTTTGTTTTTGTGTTGGGAGTTTGTCTACTGTGTTTACCTTCGAGCTGGCGAGAAAACGGAACGGCCGGATGTGTCACTGCCAGTGGGTCCCCAGCGGGAGGGATGCTGCATGCCAGTGGGGGCGCATTTCACGCGTCTACGGGTGAGTGCCGGCTTTTCGGTTGGGTTTTGCAGGTTCAGGGCATTTCCAGCCGGCGCGGAAAAAACGGCCCAGTCACATCTTAGGAGCCCGATTTTCGCGGGCTTGAACAGAAAACAGCGTTGGCGGATCCAGCCCGAACCCGGTGCGCTGGGGGGCACCCGGGGGCGCTGGGGCGAGCTGTTTTGGCGCGAAAAAGACGCGGGCCAGCCGCGTCAGCGGCTCGGCGCCTCGTCTTCCCCCAACGGCCTCGGTTCCCGCGGGGAATCAATGGCAAGGCTGCCGCCGGTCAGCCTTGCCATTGATTCCTCACGGGCGGCGCTTCACGGGGCGGCGCGCCGACGCCTCGCTTCCCTCGCACGCGTACACACGGGCGCGGCCCGGCTATAAAAGCCAGCGGCCTCCACTCGCTTGCGCCCAGACCAGTCCCCCCTCGCCACCGTCCACCCCCTCCCTTTCCCTGCCTCTCCCGAGCGCCGCCCTCCGGCCCCTCCCTCTACCTCTCCCGAGCCCACCCCGCCCCGCCATCGCCATGGCAGAACGCTTCCCCGGAGACGAGGCGGCGGCCAACGGCTTCGGCCGCCGTTCGCTCCGCGAACAGGAGTCCTGGCTCCTGTTCCAGGCGAACATCCCGGCGCCGCCGGACATGCGCGCCGGGCCATCGGGGTGGAGGCTCAGCGCCGGGGGAGTACCCATTCCCCCGTTGCCCGACGCCGTGGCGAAGCCGAAGTTCTTCGCCGAGGAGGTCGAGATCGTGCGCACGTCCCTCACCGACGCCCAACTCTCCCTCCCCCAGTACGCCGCCGACAACCACGCGGCCTGGGCGGCGTATTTCGAGCGCCGCCAGCAGCAGCGATTGGCGTCAAGGCCGAGCCCGCGGCGGAGTCGCCGCTCGGGCGGCGCACTCGCAGCGCCGGCATCATCATCAACGAGGGCGGCCGGCGCGCCTCGTCCTCATCTGCTCCTTCGCGCTTCGTCAAGCCAAAGACGGAGACGGGACTGACGCAGGTGAAGACGGAGCCGGGGCTTGCGCCGGTGAAGGCGGAGTTCGACGACGACGACGCGACCCTAGAATGGGCGCGCCAGGACTCCATTGCGATGGAGAAGGCGCGCCGGGAGAAGGTGAAGGAGCGCCAGCGCGCCGCCCTGCGCCGCTTCGAAGAGCGCCGACGCGGCCGCGATGAAGACGGGGTCGTCGTCCTACGCGACAGCGACGACGACGACGACGCGCCGCCGCCAGTCCGCCATCGCGACGCCGGGTCCAGCAGGGGCGCCCGCGTCAAGGAGGAGAAGGCCGACGACGAAGACGATGGCGGCGACGACTTCAGCCCCTTTCTTTTTTATATTAGGTTATTAATGTCATGAAAATGGCGAATTTCGCCGAAATTTGCCATGTTTAGACGAAATTTGCCATGTTTAGCCGAAATTTAACTAGTTTTATCATAACTTCGCCGAACGTCTCATCTTTTTTTTAATACGCGCCTAGGGGCAGCCCTGGGGGCCGACTCGCCCCCAGGGACATTTTTTGCGCCGGCTCACCCCCAGGCGGCGCTTTTTGACGCTCCTTGGGGGGCCAACGGCTGGAGATGCCCTCAGGGATGCCCACGAGACCCACAAGCATCTAAAAAATCCCCTCAAAAAAGAGAAAACAGAGACGTCTGAAAAAAGTTTTTGATAAGCGCCTTACTTTTTTTCATTTAGCTATTTTTCAATTCTGCTCAGTCCCGCATGCATCGTGATGATTTTCATGTCATTGCCTGGTCTTGCACAATAATGATTGGTAATACAACTAATACCAAATTAAAATTCACTTAGATGTTGATTAAATACTCAAAAGTATTAAAAACAAGATTGAATGTGTTTCCTTATTTGCCATTACTCCTAGACTGGTCCCACAGATCAATACTAGTTTTTCTTGTGCAATTTGTCCTCACTCGTGCGCATCTGGACCAACTTCTCAGTCAGTCACCCATCCTAAAATTGCTCCACGCTGAACACGCTTAACTTTGAAGTTCTTTCTGAATGGGCTCTCGAAAAAGGAGAAATTCTTTATTGTTATGAGTAGTCTATCATCCCATTAAGTCAGGCTATCACATACATCCTCACTCAAAGGAACTGACGTTTTCGTCGGCCCACAGGAACATTCCTTCTTGGTACATGTCTGCGCGTTCAGTCCAACACATTTGGCATGCCGTGTGTCACGACTGGTCACAAACGTCATGCACAACATGACCGTGCACCTGACCCGCAAACATTCGTGTAACCACGAGGGTCGGCTCTGATACCAACTAGTAACGCCTCGGACACACCTGCCGATTACTGGCCGTTACTCCTAGCAGGATCTAGACTGACCCACAGATCAATACTAGTCTTTCTTGCACTTTGTCCTCACTCGCGCGCACCTGAGACCAATGCTACGTCTTGAGCTTTGGTTTTTCTTGAAGAGAAAAGGGTGATGCAGCATAGTAGCGTAAGTATTTTTCTCGGTTTTTGAGAACCAAGGTATCAATCCAATAGGAGGCTCCTCAAAAGTCCCACGCACCTACACAGACAAACAAAGAACTCGCAACCAACGCAATAAAGGGGTTGTCAATCCCTTCACGACCACTTGCGAAAGTGAGATCTGATGGAGATAGTATGATAAGATAAATATATTTTTGGTATTTTATAATATAGATTGGAAAATTAAAGATGCAAATAAAAGTAGATTGAAAGCTTATATGATAAAAGATAGACCCGGGGGGGCATAGGTTTCACTAGTGGCTTCTCTCAAGATAGCATAAGTATTACAGTGGGTGAACAAATTACTGTCGAGCAATTGATAGAAAAGCGAATAATTATGAGATTATCTAGGCATAATCATATATATATAGGCATCACGTCCGCGACAAGTAGACCGACTCCTGCTTGCATCTACTACTATTACTCCACACATCGACCGCTATCCAGCATGCATCTAGAGTATTAAGTTCATAAGAATAGAGTAATGCATTAAGAAAGATGACATGATGTAGAGGGATACACTCAAGCAATATGATATAAACCCCATCTTTTTATCCTCGATGGCAACAATAAAATACGTGCCTTGCAACCCTTTCTGTCACTGGGTAAGGACACCGCAAGATTGAACCCAAAGCTAAGCACTTCTCCCATGGCAAGAAAGATCAATCTAGTAGGCCAAACCAAACTGATAATTCAAAGAGACTTGCAAAGATAACTCAATCATACATAAAAGATTTCAAAGAAGATTCAAATATTATTCATAGATAAACTTGATCATAAACCCACAATTCATCGGATCTCGACAAACACACCGCAAAAAGAGTTTACATCGAATAGATCTCCATAAGAGAGGGGGAGAACATTGTATTGAGATCCAAAAAGAGAGAAGAAGCCATCTAGCTAATAACTATGGACCCGAAGGTCTGTGGTAAACTACTCACAACTCATCAGAGGGGCTATGGTGTTGATGTAGAAGCCCTCCGTGATCGATTCCCCCTCCGGCGGAGCACCGACGAAGGCTCCAAGATGGGATCTCGCGGATACAGAAGGTCATGGCAGTGGAAATTATGTTTCGTTGGCTCCCTGGATGTTTTCGGGGTACGTAGGTATATATAGGAGGAAGAAGTACGTCGATGGCCGCCTGTGGGGCCCAAGAGACAGGGGCGCGCCCTCCTATCTCCTGGCTGCCTCGTTTGCTTCTTGACTTGCACTCCAAGTTCTCCGGATCACGTTCGTTCCAAAAATCACGCTCCCGAAGGTTTCACTCCGTTTGGACTCCGTTTGATATTCCTTTTCTTCGAAATACTGAAATAGGAAAAAAACAGCAATACGGGCTGGGCCTCCGGTTAGTAGGTTAGTCCCAAAAATGATATAAATATGTAAAATAAAGCCCATAAACATCCAAAAAGGGTAATATAATAGCATGGAACAATCAAAAATTATAGATACATTGGAGACGTATCAAGCATCCCCAAGCTTAATTCCTGCTCGTCATCGAGTAGGTAAATGATAAAAACAGAATTTTTGATGTGAAATGCTACCTAGCATAGTTCTCAATGTAATTTTCTTTATTGTGGCATGAATGTTCAGATCCAAGTGATTCAAAATAAAAGTTCATATTGATAAAAGAAATAGTAACACTTCAAGCATACTAATCAAAGTAATCATGTCTTCTCAAAATAACACGGCTAAAGAAAGTTCATCCCTACAAAATCATATAGTTAGGCTATGCTTCATTTTCGTCACACAAAGATGTTCCCAAATTCTACACCCCCGGTGACAAGCCAAGCAATTGTTTCGTACTTCAATAATCTCAAACTTTTTCAACCTTCACGCAATACACGAGCGTGAGCCATGGATATAGCACTATGGGTGGAATAGAATATGATGATGAGGATTGTGTGGAGAAGATAAAAAATAAGAAAGTCTCATATTGACGAGGATAATCAACGGGCTATGGAGATGCCCATCAATTGATGTCAACATGAGGAGTAGGGATTGCCATGCAACGGATGCACTAGAGCTATGAATGAAAGCTCAACAAAAGAAAACTAGTGGGTGTGCATCCAACTTGCTTGCTCACGAAGACCTATGGCATTTGAGAAAGCCCATCGTAGGAATATACAAGCCAAGTTCTATAATGAAAAATTCCCACTAGTATATGAAGTGACAACCTATGAGACTCACTACATGAAGAACATGGTGCTACTTTGAAGCACAAGTGTGAAAAGGAGATAGTAACATTGCCCCTTTTATTTATTTTACTTTTTTTCTTTTTTTTTCTTTGGCCTTTCTTTTTTGGGGGGCTTTCTTTTTTTTCTTTTTCTTTTTTTTCTTTGGGCACAATGTTTTAATAATGATGATCATCACACTTCTATTGATTACAACATATGAATTACAACTCGAAACTAGAACAAGATATGACTCTATATGAATGCCTCTGGTGGTGTACCGGGATGGTGCAATGAATCAAGAGTAATATGTATGAAAAATTATGCATGGTGGATTTGCCACAAATACGATGTCAACTACATGATTATGCAATGGCAATATGACAAAAGTAATGCATGTCATGATGATGAACGGAACGGTGGAAAGTTGCATGGCAATATATCTCGGAATGGCTATGGAAATGCCATAATAGGTAGGTATGGTGGCTGTTTTGAGGAAGATATAAGGAGGTTTATGTGTGATATAGTGTATCATATCACGGGGTTTGGATGCACCGGCGAAGTTTGCACCAACTCTCAAGGTGAGAAAGGGCAATGCACGGTACCAAAGAGGCTAGCAATGATGGAAAGGTAAAAGTGCGTATAATCCATGGACTCAAGATTAGTCATAAGAACTCATATACTTATTGCAAAAATTTAGAAGTCATCAAAAATCAAGCACTACGCTGATGACCCACAAGTATAGGGGATCTATCGTAGTCCTTTCGATAAGTAAGAGTGTCGAACCCAACGAGGAGCAGAAGGAAATGATAAGCGGTTTTCAGCAAGGTATTCTCTGCAAGTACTGAAATAAGTGGTAACAGATAGTTTTGTGATAGGGTAAATTGTAACAAGTAACAAAAGTAAATAAAGTGCAGCAAGGTGGCCCAATCCTTTTTGTAGCAAAGGACAAGCCTGGACAAACTCTTATAATAGGAAAAGCGCTCCCGAGGACACATGGGAATATGGTCAAGCTAGTTTTCATCACGCTCATATGATTCGCGTTCGGTACTTTGATAATTTGATATGTGGGTGGACCGGTGCTTGGGTACTGCCCTTACTTGGACAAGCATCCCACTTATGATTAACCTCTATTGCAAGCATCCACAACTACAACAAAAGTATTAAGGTAAACCTAACCATAGCATGAAACATATGGATCCAAATCAGCCCCTTGCGAAGCAACGCATAAACTAGGGTTTAAGCTTCTGTCACTCTAGCAACCCATCATCTACTTATTACTTCCCAATGCCTTCCTCTAGGCCCAAATAATGGTGAAGTGTTATGTAGTCGATGTTCACATAACACCACTAGAGGTTAGACAACATACATCTTATCAACATATCAAACGAATACCAAATTCACATGACTACTAATAGCAAGACTTCTCCCTTGTCCTCAGGAACAAACGTAACTACTCAGAAAGCATATTCATGTTCATAATCAGAGGGGTAATATTGTGCAGAAAGGATCTGAACATATGATCTTCCACCAAATAAACCAACTAGCATCAACTACAAGGAGTAATCAACACTACTAGCAACCTACTAGCACCAATTCCGGACTTGGAGACAAGAATTGGATACAAGAGATGAACTAGGGTTTGGAGATGAGATGGTACTGGTGAAGATGTTGATGGAGATTGCCCTCTCCCGATGAGAGGAGCGTTGGTGATGACGATGGTGATGATTTCCCCCTCCCGAAGGGAATTGTCCCCGGCAGAACAGCTCTGCCGGAGCCCTAGATTGGTTCCACCAAGGTTCCTCCTCATGGCGGCGGAGTCTCGTCCCGAAAGGTTCTCTTCTATTTTTTTTCTCATCGAAAGACTTCATATGGGAGAAGATGGGCGTCGGAGAGCCACCAGGGGGCCCACGAGGTAGGGGGCGCGCCCAAGGGGGGGGGGCGCCCCCCACCCTCGTGGGCAGGGTGTGGGCCCCCTGGCCTTCATCTTTGGCGATGATTTGTCTTTACTTATTCTAAGGTATTTCGTGGAGTTTCAGGACTTTTGGAGTTGCGCAGAATAGTCCTTCTATATTTGCTCCTTTTCCAGCCCAGAATTCCAGCTGCCGGCATTCTCCCTCTTCATGTAAACCTTGTAAAATAAGAGAGAATAGCCATAAGTATTGTGACATAACGTGAAATAACGGCCCATAATGCAATAAATATCAACATAAAAGCATGATGCAAAATGGACGTATCAACTCCCCCAAGCTTAGACCTCGCTTGTCGTCAAGCGAAAAGCCGATAACAATAAATATGTCCTCATGTTTAGAGGTAGAGGCATCGATAAAAATAAAATACGGAGATGAAGACATCATGATTATTTCATAACAGCAACATATATAGATTTTGTCATATGATTACTCATGTTCAAGTGATGATCTTTTCACAAAGCCAAAGTATGAATCAGAAACCTTATTGGGCACCAACAGATTATACCCTTAGTCATTGAAGCAATTGCAATTTATCATAACATCGGAAAGAGTCTATGTCAGAGCTTAAAAGCAAGTCCACATACTCAACTATCACTTAGTCCTTCATAATTACTAACACTCACGCAATACTTGTGGTTACGGAGTTTTAATCAGACATAGAGAAAGATAGGGGCTTATAGTTTTGCCCCACAACCTTTTACCTCAAGGGTAATGTCAACAATAATAATTCATGCTCCCCCACATCCAGTTAGATATATATATCATGTTCTTTCCAACATGCTGAGCTTGCCAAAGGATAAAATGAAAAAGGAAGGGTGAAGATCACCGTGACTCTTGCATAAGGTAGAGGATAATAATAAAAGATAGGCCCTTCGCAGAGGGAAGCAGAGGTTGCCATGCGCGTTTAGGGTTGATGCACAAAATCTTAATGCAAAAGAACGTCACTTTATATTGCCCCTTGTATGTGAACCTTTATTATGCAGTTCGTCGCTTTTATTGCGTCCACAACAAGTTCGTACAAAATCATGCATATTTAGAGAGCAATTTTTATTGCTTGCACCGATGACAACTTACTTGAAGGATCTTACTCAATCCATAGGTAGATATGGTGGACTCTCATGGCAAAACTGGTTTAAGGGTATTTGGAAGCACAAGTAGTATTTCTACTTAGTGCTGAGAATTTGGCTAGCATGAGGGGGAAAGGCAAGCTCAACACGGTAGAGGATCCATGACAACATACTTTATCTCACATATAAGAAAACATAACCCATTATGTTGTCTTCCTTGCCCAACCTCAACTCTTTAGCATGTCATATTTTAATAAGTGCTCCCAATCATAAAAGATGTTAATGATAATATATCTATATGTGAAATCTCTCTCTCCTTATTACTTCCTATTAATTGCAATGATGACCAAAGCTATATTTGCCAACTCCCAACAACTTTAAATCATCATACTCTTTCTATGTGAAATCATTACTTTCAATAAGATCAATATGAACTCTTTCATTCTTTTTATTCTTTTTCTTCTAATCACCCAAGATCATGGCAAAATACTCAAGCCCTTGACTCAACACTAATATTTATTATATAGCTCACGGACTCGATTACAAAGAAGGATCATAAAGCAAAAACTCAAAACTAGATCATGCCATGACTTTATTCTACTAAATCAAGATACTACTAATAGGATCGAACTAAGAAAAACGGTAAAGATAGAAGTTGTGATGGTGATACTGAAGGAAATATGCCCTAGAGGCAATAATAAAGTTATTATTTATTTCCTTATTTCGTGATAAATGTTTATTATTCATGCTAGAATTGTATTAACCGGAAACATCATACATGTGTGAATACATAGACAAACATAGTGTCACTAGTATGCCTCTGCTCGACTAGCTCGTTAATCAAAGATGGTTAAGTTTCCTAACCATAGATATGAGTTGTCATTTGATTAACGGGATCACATCATTAGAAGAATGATGTGATTGACTTGACCCATTCCGTTAGCTTAGCACTTGATCGTTTAGTATGTTGCTATTGCTTTCTTCATGACTTATACATGTTCCTATGACTATGAGATTATGCAACTCACCGGAGGACCACTTTGTGTGCTACCAAACGTCACAACGTAACTGGGTGATTATAAAGGAGCTCTAGAGGTGTCTCCGAAGGTACATGTTGGGTTGGCGTATTTTGAGATTAGGATTTGTCACTCCGATTGTCGGAGAGGTATCTCTGGGCCCTCTCGGTAATGCACATCACTATAAGCCTTGCAAGCAATGTAGCTAATGAGTTAGTTACGGAATGATGCATTACATAACGAGTAAAGAGACTTGCTAGTAACGAGATTGAACTAGGTATTGAGATACCGACGATCGAACTCGGGCAAGTAACATACCGATGACAAAGGGAACAACGTATGTTGTTATGCGGTTTGACCGATAAAAGATCTTCATAGAATATGTAGGAGCCAATATGAGCATCCAGGTTCCGCTATTGGTTATTGACCGGAAACGGTCCTCGGTCATGTCTACATTGTTCTCGAACCCGTAGGGTCCGCACGCTTAAGGTTTCGATGATAGTTATATTATGAGTTTATGAGTTTTGATGTATTGAAGGAGTTCGGAGTCCCGGATGAGATCGGGGACATGACGAGAAGTCTCGAAATGGTCGAGACGTAAAGATTGATATATTGGACGACTATATTCGGACTTCGGAAAGGTTCCGAGTGATTCGGGTATTTATCGGAGTACCGGAGAGTTACGGGAATTCGCCGGGGAGAAGTATTGGGCCTTATTGGGCCATACGGGAAAGAGAGAGGGGCTGCCTAGGGCAGGCCGCTCGCCCCCCCAAGGCCTAGTCCGAATTGGACTAGGGGGAGGGGCCACACCCCCTCCTTCCTTCCCTTCTCTCTTCCCCTTCCTTCTCTCCTACTCCTACTAGGAAAGGAGGAGTCCTACTCCCGGTGGGAGTAGGACTCCCCCCTTGGGCGCGCCTCCTCCTCCTTGGCCGGCCCTCCTCTCCTTGGTCCTTTATATACGGGGGCAGGGGGACACCCCATAGACACACAAGTTGATCTTCGTGATCGTTCCTTAGCCATGTGCGGTGCCCCCCTCCACCATATTCCACCTCGGTCATATCGTAGCGGTGCTTAGGCGAAGCCCTGCGTCGGTAGAACATCATCATCGTCACCACGCCGTCGTGCTGACGGAACTCATCCCCGACACCCCTGCTGGATCAGAGTCCGGGGATCGTCATCAAGCTGAACATGTGCTGAACTCGGAGGTGCCGTACGTTCGGTACTTGGATCGGTCGGATCGTGAAGACGTACGACTACATCAACCGCGTTGTCATAACGCTTCCGCTTACGGTCTACGAGGATACGTGGATGTAACACCCATGATGCGGCTATATCTCCCACATGTCGAAGCATGACTTAGAGGCATAACCGCATGGTGGTTTTGTCGCAAGAAGGGTCATCTTCACACAATCCCATGTAATGAACAAGAATGGGATAAAGAGTTGGCTTACAATCGCCACTTCACACAATGAACAAATAAATCATACATCATTCAGAGTACACACATAGTCCGACTACGGACGTAGCCAAAAGAAAAGAAGATAACCCAACTACTAGATCCCCGACCGTCCCAACTGGGCTCCACTACTGATCAACATGAAACGAAGCATAGAAACAACCAAGATCTTCGTTGAGCTCCCATCTGAGCTCGGTTGCATCGCCTGCACTCGTATCATCGGCACCTCCAACTGTTGGTAGTATCTGGTGAGTCACGAGGACTCAGCAATCTCAAAACCCACGAGATCAAGACTATTTAAGCTTATTGGTAGGAAGTGATAATGAGGTGGAGTTGCAGCAAGCACTAAGCAAATATGGTGGCTAACATACGCAAATAAGAGCGAGAAGAGAGCAAACGGAACGATCGTGAAGCTAGCAATGATCAAGAAGTGATCCTGAACTCCTACTTACGTAAAACATAACCCAAAACTGTGTTCACTTCCCGGACTCCGCCGAAAAGAGACCATCACGGCTACACACGCGGTTGATGTGTTTTAATTTGAATCTGGTGTCAACTTCTCTACAATCGAATATTAACAAATTCCCATCTGCCGCATAACCGCGGGCACGGCTTTCGAAAGTTTATACCCTGCAGGGGTGTCCCAACTTAGCCCATCACAAGCTCTCACGGTCAACGAAGGATATTCCTTCCCCAGGAAGACCCGATCAGACTCGGAATCCCGGTTTACAAGACATTTCGACAATGGTAAAACAAGACCAGCAAGACCACCCGCTGTGCCGACAAATCCCGATAGGAGCAGCACATATCTCGTTCTCAGGGCACACCGGATAAGCGAAGCGTACAGGTACCGACGTAATCCAAGTTGCCAAGGAATGGCCCCGCACGGTGCTCTAGTTTGGACCAACACTCGGAGGAGCACTGGCCCGGGGGGGGTAAAATAAAGATGACCCCTGAGTCTGCAGAACCCAAGGGAAAAAGGCTTAGGTGGCAAATGTTAAAACCAATGTTGGGCCTTGCTGGAGGAGTTTTATTCAAAGCGAACTATCAAGGGGGTCCCATAAATCACCCAACCGCGTAAGGAACACAAAATCAAGGAACATAACACCGGTATGACGGAAACTAGGGCGGCAAGCGTGGAACAAAACACCAGGCATAAGGCCGAGTCTTCCACCCTTTACCAAGTATATAGATGCATTAATTAAATAAGAGATATTGTGATATCCCAACATAATCCTGTCCATCATGAAGCAATCTTCAACTTCACCTGCAACTAACAACGCTATAAGAGGGGTTGAGCCAAAGCGGTAACATAGCCAAACAACGGTTTGCTAGGAAGGGTGAAAAGGTTAGAGGCTGACATGGCAATATGGGAGGCATGGTAAACAAGTGATAGGTAGCGCAGCATAGCGATAGAACGAAGCAACTAGCAAGCAAAGATAGAAGTGATATCGAGGGTAATGGTCATCTTGCCTGAGATCTCGCAAGGAAGAAGAACGAGTCCAAGAAGAAGTCGAACGAAACCTCACAACTCCGGAACGACACCGAAGCTAACGAGAGAAACAAACCGGAAAGAAGCAAGCAACATGGTAAACAACCATCACATAATCATGGCATGATGCACAATCAAGTATGATGCATGTCCGGTTTAAAAAGGCATGGCATGGCAATATGCACAAACAACACTACAAGTTAAGTGGAGCTCAATATGCAATGAGTTGCATATTGACGAAATAACACATCAATTATTTAGTTCTCTCTCGTTTATGTACCCAACAACATTAAATGTTATTAAACATGGCAACGGGTGAAGCATAATTAAACTACCTATCTAGGCAAGTTTAAGTGAGGCCGGAAACAACAAACAACAATTCCGAAAAATCCCCACATGTCATTTAGCAATTTAATGCAAACACAATTTTAAACATTTTAAATGTTGTTATCATGATGCGGATGACATATACAAGTTTTATGCAATTTTATGAAAATGTTGACATGAGCATGTTATGAAGCATTTGTCACCATGGTGCAACGAAAGGGGTGCCACGACAACGATAATGAAAATGGTGCCACGACAACATTTCGATGATCCGACAACTCGTCGAGATGTCGGTGCAAAAGAAAGTGTGGACGTACGGAACATGCAAAGATGGTGGGGGTGATCCCGGTTACCGGGTTCCCACGGGATGACGGCATGGCAAACGAGGAGGAACTTGCAAAGACCTCTCTCGGACATGGTGCAAACACGAGCATCTCATACATCACACAAGCATTCGTTCACGGGCGGTCGTCTCGGGGTTATACCTTCGAAGCGTGCATTTTCGAAGCGGTTCGAGTTCGGAGCGGTGTAGAGGAAGTAGGCGTTCACGGGACGTCGTGGAAGTAGTGGTACACGTTTCATAGTTGTTCGGGGTCACGACGAGGAACTTGACGTCCACGGAATCTTCGAGGGTCGGCGGTAGTGGTACACGGGCTGTAGTGGAAGTAGTCGTTCTCGCGATGGTAGTGGAAGTAGTTGTACACGCTCATTTCGGAGAGGTACTTGACGAATCCAACGTCTTCGGGGCGACGGTAGTGGTACACACAACGTCGGGGTACTTGTCGGTCCGGTCTTGGCGGTGTAGATGTACACGTTGGAGAGGGACTTGTCGCATCACCGGGTGTAGTCGTACACGTTCGAAGCAGAACTTGGCGTATCCACGTACTTGGCGTTCCGGTGTGGTAGTCGTGGCACTAGACGTGTCACCCTGTAGTCGTGCGCTTGTCGGAGAGGATCTTGGCGCATCCAAAGCGAAGCAACACAAAAGGGCCTCAGGTCTCGGTGGTCAACAAACAGAGGCCGCCATGGATGGAACTGCGAGCAAAGGACGAACAACCTAGGCGAACAGATGCGCCCTTGAACTTGTGGTGGCGCCGAGCTGGATGGAGCTCGGCTCCTGGTGAGGAAGCGATGCAGGGGGCTAGCTGAGCCGAGGCTAGACCGGTCGGGGCAGCAGGAGAGGCGGAGGCGAGCAGGACTTGGCGAAGGGCGGCGCGACAAGGGACTGCGGGGCTCCGGCGGGAGAGACTTGAGGCGCAAGGGTGGCGAGCTCGAGCAAATCCGACGAGGACGGGGCACCGGAGAAGGGACGGCGACGTCTTGGCGAGACTTGGGGACGAGCTCCCGGCGACGAGGCGTTGGCGTGAAGGCGAAGGCGGAGGCGCGGGGTGACATGGCCATGGCCGGAGCAACACAGGCAGGGTGGCGCGGCCATCACTGATGCGAGGGGAGAAGGGCGACGGGGAGGTCCTGTGGCGCGGCACCAAGGGTGGCGAGGAGGTGGTCAGGCGTGGGGCTCCTGTGGCGCCATGGCTGCACGAGCTCGCAGACGGAGGTGCAGGCATGAGCAGCCGAAGGAGGGCGTCGGCGCGGGAGGAGAAGCAGGGCACGACGAGCTGTGGGCGACCGGTGAGGAAGTGGAGGCGCGAGGCGGTGGCGCGGTGGAGAGGCGACGCGAGGAGAGGAGGGGGAGACGAGCGAGAGGAAGGAGATGGGATCGAGAGGAGTCGAGGCAGGAGGCGGCGGAAGGGAACGAGGAGGAGGGATCGAGAGATGGGGATCGGGCTCTCTGGGGGCTATGGTTAGGAGCGGGGCGCGGCTGGGCCTTGGTCTTAGAGGCCGGCTGGGTTGCAGGCTCTCTCTCTCCCTTCCTCTCATACTTTCTTTAACATAAAAGAATTAGAGAGAAGAAAAGAAAAGGAGGGTTAGGGAAAGAAGTTGGACATGGGGATTATTTTTCCGGACTCATAAAAATGAGCTTGACCCAAGAAAAGTGGAGTGGGCAAGATTGCAAGAATTAAATTCAAAGTGATTTGAATTTAATTCAAATGGTTTGAACCAGGACTAGGATTTAGAAGTGTTCAAAAATGTTGAGAAAATAGGAGGAGCCTCGATAAATGGAGAAAGAATTATGGGGAAAGTTTGGAGAATGAACTTGAAGCAAAAGGCGTGAGAATTAAATTGCAAGTGTGTTTGAAGGTGGTTCCAAACTAATGGAATATTTCAATATAGCTCCCTAAAATATTGGGAGGATGTGTTATAAAGATAAATCACCATTGTGAATATCCCTCGATTTAAATGGACCGATGATCCATACAATTTATTTAGATGAGTTTTTAAAAGGGGGTGCAAGATGACATGATGCAATGCACATGATGCAGAGATGAATGCACGAACAAAACAAAAACACACGACGAAACTCAGAGTAGCTGGAAGTCTTCTGGAGCGTCGGTCTCGGGGCGTTACAGTGGACTACACTCTCCCCTCTCGTTGCTATGCATCACCATGATCTTGCGTGTGCGTAGGATTTTTTTTGAAATTACTATGTTCCCTAACAGTGGTATCAGAGCTAGGTTTTATGCGTTGATGTTATATGCACGAGTAGAACACAAGTGAGTTGTGGGTGATACAAGTCATACTGCTTACCAGCATGTCATACTTTGGTTCAGCGGTATTGTTGGATGAAGCGGCCAGGACCGATATTACGCGTACGCTTACGCGAGACTGGTTTTACTGCCGTGCTTTGCACACAGGTGACTAGTGGGTGTTAGTTTCTCCAACTTTAGTTGAACCGAGTGTGGCTACGCCCGGTCCTTGCGAAGGTTAAAACAACACTAACTTGACAAATTATCATTGTGGTTTTGATGCGTAGGTAATAACGGTTCTTGCTCAGCCCGTAGAAGCCACGTAAAATTTGCAACAACAAAGTAGAGGATGTCTAACTTGTTTTTGCAGGGCATGTTGTGATGTGATATGGTCAAGACGTGATGCTATATTTTATTGTATGAGATGATCATATTTTGTAACCGAAGTTATCGGCAACTGGCAGGAGCCATATGGTTGTCGCTTTATTGTATGAAATGCAAATGCCCTATAATTGCTTTACTTTATCACTAAGCGATAGCGATAGTCATAGAAGCAATAAATGGCGTAACGACAACGATGCTACGATGGAGATCGAGGTGTCGCGTCGGTGACGATGGTGATCATGATGGTGCTTCGGAGATGGAGATCACAAGCACAAGATGATGATGGCCATATCATATCACTTATATTGATTGCATGTGATGTTTATCCTTTATGTATCTTATCTTGCTTTGATTGACGGTAGCATTTTAAGATGATCTCTCACTAATTATCAAGAAGTGTTCTCCCTGAGTATGCAACGCTGCGAAAGTTCTTCGTGCTGAGACACCACGTGATGATCGGGTGTGATAGGCTCTATGTTCAAATACAACGGGTGCAAAACAGTTGCGCACACGGAATACTCAGGTTAAACTTGACGAGCCTAGCATATACAGATATGGCCTCAGAACACGGAGACCGAAAGGTCGAACGTGAATAATATAGTAGATATGATCAACATAGTGATGTTCACTATTGAAAACTACTCCATCTCACGTGATGATCGGACATGGTTTAGTTGATTTGGATCACGTGATCACTTAGATGACTAGAGAGATGTCTGTCTAAGTGGGAGTTCTTAAGTAATATGATTAATTGAACTTAAATTTATCATGAACTTAGTCCTGATAGTATTTTGCAAATTATGTTGTAGATCAATAGCTTGCGTTGTTGCTTTCATATGTTTATTTTGATATGTTTCTAGAGAAAATTGTGTTGAAAATTGTGGGTAGCAATGATGCGGATTGGATCCGTGATATAAGGTTTATCCTCATTGCTACACAGAAGAATTATGTCCTTAATACACCTCTAGGTAACAAACCTATTGCAGGAGCAGATGAAGACATTATGAACGTTTGGCTAGCTCAATATGATGACTACTTGATAGTTTAGTGCACCATGCTTAACGGCTTAGAATCGGGACTTCAAAGACGTTTTGAACGTCATGGACCATATGAGATGTTCCAGGAGTTGAAGTTAATATTTCAAGCAAATACCTGAGTTGAGAGATATGAAGTCTCCAACAAGTTCTATGGCTAAAATATGGAGGAGAATCGCTCAACTAGTGAGCATGTGCTCAGATTGTCTGGGTACTACAATCGCTTGAATCAAGTGGGAGTTAATCTTCCAGATAAGATAGTGATTGACAGAGTTCTCTAGTCACCATCACCAAGTTAGTAGAACTTTGTGATGAACTATAGTATGCAAGGGATGACGAAAGTGATTCCCGAGCTCTTCGTGATGTTGAAATCGACGAAGGTAGAAATCAAGAAAGAGCATCAAGTGTTGATGGTTGACAAGATCACTAGTTTCAAGAAAAGGGAAAAGGGGAAAGAAAGGGAACTTCAAGCAGAATGGCAAGCAAGTTGTCACTCCCGCGAAGAAGCCCAATGTTGGACCAAAGCCTGAAATTGAGTGATTATACTACAAAGGAAATGGTCACTAAAAGCGGAAATGCCCTGAATATTTGGTGGATAAGAAGGATGGCAAAGTGAACAAGGGTATATTTGATATACATGTTATTGATGTGTACTTTACTAGTGTTTATAGTAGCCCCTGAGTATTTGATACTTGTTCAGTTGCTAAATATTAGTAACTCGAAACAAGAGTTGCGGAATAAAGAGAGACTAGTTGAGGGTGAAGTGACGATGTGTGTTGGAAGTAGTTCCAAGATTGATATGATCATCATCACACTCTCCCTACACTTTCGAGATTTGTGTAGAACCTAAATAAATGTTATTTGGCGTTTGCGTTGAGCATGAATGTGATTTGATCATGTTTATTGCAATACGGTTATTCATTTAAAGTCAGAGAATAATTGTTGTTTTATTTACATGAATAAAACCTTCAATGGTCATACACCCAATGAAAATAGTTTGTTGGATCTCGATCGTAGTGATACACATATTCATAATATTGATGCCAAAAGATGCAAAGTTAATAATGATAGTGCAAGTTATTTGTGGCACTGCTGTTTGGGTCATATCGGTGCAAAGCGCATGAAGAAACTCCATAAAAGATGGATTTTTGGAATCACTTGGTTATGAATAATTTGATGCTTGCGAACCGTGCCTTATGGGAAAGATGACTAAAACTCCGTTCTTCACAACAATGGAACGAGCTACTGACTTGTTGGAAATAATACATACCGATATATGCGATCCAATGAGTATTGATGCTCGTGGCAGGTATCATTATTTTTCTGACCTTCACAAAGATGATTTGAGCAGATATGAGTATATCTACTTAATGAAGCACAAGTCTGAAACATTTGAAAAGTTCAAAGAATTTCAGAGTGAAGTGGAGAATCATCGTAACAAGAAAATAAAGTTTCTGTGATTTGATCGCGGAGACAAATATTTGAGTTACGAGTTTGGTCTTCAATTAAAACAATGCGGAATAGTTTCACAAACTCATGCCACCTGGAACACCACAGCGTTATGGTGTGTCCGAATGTCGTAATCGTACTTTACTAGATATGGTGCGATCTATGATGTCTCTTATCGGTTACCACTATCGTTTTGGGGTTATGCATTAGAGACAGCTGTATTCACGTTTAATAGGGCACCATCTAAATCCGTTGAGACGACACCGTATGAACTATGGTTTAGCAGTAAACCTAAGCTGTCGTTTCTTAAAGTTTGGAGTTGCGATGCTTATATGAAAAAGGTTTTCAACCTGATAAGCTCAAACCCAAATCGGAGAAGTGCGTCTTCATAAAATACCCAAAGGAAACTGTTGGGTACACCTTCTATCACAGATCCAAAGGCAAAACATTCATTGCTAAGAATGGATACTTTCTAGAGAAGGAGTTTCTCTCGAAAGAAGTGAGTGGGAGGAAAGTAGAACTTGATGAGGTAATTGTACCTTCTCCCAAATTGGAAAGTTGTTCATCACAGAAATCAGTTCTAGTGATTGCTACACCGCGAGGAAGCTAATGATGATGATCATGAAACTTCAAATCAAGTTACTACATAACCTCGTAGGTATTCCAAAGTACGGTCCGCGCCTGTGTGGTACGGTAATCCTATCCTGGAAGTCATGTTACTAGACCATGATAAACCTATGAACTATGAGGAAGTGATGATGAGCCCAGATTCCGCGAAATGGTTTGAGGCCATGAAATCTGAGATGGGATCCATATATGAGAACAAAGTGTGGACTTTGATTGACTTGCCGGATGATCGGCAATCCATAGAAAATAAATGGATCTTCAAGAGGAAGACGAATGTTGATAGTAGTGTTAGTATCTACAGAGCTAGATTTGTCGAAAAAGGTTTTTGACAAAGTTCAAGATGTTGACTGCGATGAGTTTTTTCTCACTCGTATCGATGCTTAAAGTCTGTCCGAATCATGTTAGCAATTGCCACATTTTATGAAATCTGGCAAATGGATGTCAAACTGCATTCCTTAATGGATTTATTAAAGAAGAGTTGTATATGATGCAACCAGAAGGTTTTGTCAATCCTAAAGATGCTAACAAAGTGTGCAAGCTCCAGCAATCCATCAATGGACTGGTGCAAGCATCTCGGAGTTGGAATATACACTTTGATGAGTTGATCAAAGCATATGGTTTTATGCAGACCTTTGGAAAGGCCTGTATTTACGATAAAGTGAGTGGGAGCACTACCGCCTTTCTGATAAATATATGTGAGTAGCATGTTTTTGATCAGAAATGATGTAGAATTTTTTCTGGAAAGCATAAAGGAGTATTTGAAAGAAGTTCTTTAAAAAGAAAGACCTCAGTAAAGCTACTTACATATTGAGCATCAAGATCTATTGAGATAGATCAAGACGCTTGATAAGTTTTTCAATAAGTACATACCTTGTCAAGATTTTGAAATAGTTCAAAATGGAACAGTCAAAGAAAGAGTTCTTGCCTGTGTTGCAAAGGTGTGAAATTGAGTAAGACTCAAATCCCGACCATGGCAGAAAATAGAAAAGAAGAATGAAAGTCATTCCCTATGCCTCAGTCATAGGTTCTATAAAGTATGCTATGTTGTGTACCAGACCTATTGTATACCTTGCTCTGAGTTTGGCAAGGGAGTACAATTTTGATCTAAGAGTAGATCACTGGACAACGGTCAAGAATATCCTTAGTGAGGACTAAGGAAATATTTCTCGATAATGGGAGTGATAAAAGTGCTCGTCATAAAAAGTTACAACGATGCAAGCTTTTACACCAATCCAGATGACTCTAAGTCTCAATCTGGATACATATTGAAAGTGGGAGCAATTAGCTAGAGTAGCTCCGTGCAGAGCATTGTGGACATAGAATATTTGCAAAATACATACGGCTCTGAATATGACAGACCCGTTGACTAAACTTCTCTCACAAGAAAAACATGATCATACCTTAGTACTCTTTGGGTGTTAATCACATAGCGATGTGAACTAGATTAATGACTCTAGTAAACCCTTTGGGTGTTGATCACATGACGATGTGAACTATGGGTATTAATCACATACAGATGTGAATATTGGTGTTAAATCACATGGCGATGTGAACTAGATTATTGACTCTAGTGCAAGTGGGAGACTGAAGAAAATATGCCCTAGAGGCAATAATAAAGTTATTATTTATTTCCTTATTTCATGATAAATGTTTATTATTCATGCTAGAATTGTATTAACTGGAAACATAATACATGTGTGAATACATAGACAAACATAGTGTCACTAGTATGCCTCTACTCGACTAGCTCGTTAATCAAAGATGGTTAAGTTTCCTACCATAGACATGAGTTGTCATTTGATTAACGGGATCACATCATTAGAAGAATGATGTGATTGACTTAACCCATTCCGTTAGCTTAGCACTTGATCGTTTAGTATGTTGCTATTGCCTTCTTCATGACTTATACATGTTCCTATGACTATGAGATTATGTAACTCCCGTTTACCGGAGGAACACTTTGTGTGCTACCAAACATCACAACATAACTGGGTGATTATAAAGGAGCTCTACAGGTGTCTCTGAAGGTACATGTTGGGTTGGCGTATTTCGAGATTAGGATTTGTCACTCCGATTGTCAGAGAGGTATCTCTGGGCCCTCTCGGTAATGCACATCACTATAAGCCTTGCAAGCAATGTAGCTAATGAGTTAGTTACGGAATGATGCATTACGTAACGAGTAAAGAGACTTGCCAGTAACGAGATTGAACTAGGTATTGAGATACCGACGATCGAATCTCGGGCAAGTAACATACCGATGACAAAGGGAACAACGTATGTTGTTATGCAGTTTGACCGATAAAAGATCTTCGTAGAATATGTAGGAGCCAATATGAGCATCCAGGTTCCGCTATTGGTTATTGACCGGAAACGATTCTCGGTCATGTTTACATTGTTCTCGAACCCGTAGGGTCTGCACGCTTAAGGTTTCGATGAGAGTTATATTATGAGTTTATGAGTTTTGATGTACCAAAGGAGTTCGGAGTCCCGGATGAGATCGGGGACATGACGAGGAGTCTCGAAATGGTCGAGACGTAAAGATCGATATATTGGACGACTATATTCGGACTTCGGAAAGGTTCCGAGTGATTCGGGTATTTATCGGAGTACCGGAGAGTTACGGGAATTCGCCGGGGAGAAGTATTGGGCCTTATTGAGCCATACGGGAAAGAGAGAGGGGCTGCCTAGGGAAGGCCGCCCCCCAAGGCCTAGTCCGAATTGGACTAGGGGGAGGGGCCGCACCCCCTCCTTCCTTCCCTTCTCTCTTCCCCTTCCTTCTCTCCTACTCCTACTAGGAAAGGAGGAGCCCCCTTGGGCGCGCCTCCTCCTCCTTGGCCGGCCCTCCTCTCCTTGCTCCTTTATATACGGGGGCAGGGGGGCATCCCATAGACACACAAGTTGATCTTCGTGATCGTTCCTTAGCCGTGTGCGGTGCCCCCCTCCACCATATTCCACCTCGGTCATATCGTAGCGGTGCTTAGGCGAAGCCCTGCATCGGTAGAACATCATCATCGTCACCACGCCGTCGTGCTGACGGAACTCATCCCCGACACCCTGCTGGATCGGAGTCCGGGGATCATCATCGAGCTAAACGTGTGCTGAACTCGGAGGTGCCATACGTTCGGTACTTGGATCGGTCGGATCATAAAGACGTACGACTACATCAACCGTGTTTCATAACGCTTCCGCTTACGGTCTACGAGGGTACATGGACTACACTCTCCCCTCTCGTTGCTGTGCATCACCATGATCTTGCGTGTGCGTAGGAATTTTTTTGAAATTACTACGTTCCCCAACAAATACGATACCAGGGCACCTCCCCCAAGCTTGGCAGTTGCCAAGGGGAGTGCCCATACCCATGTGATTATGTCTCCTTCTTTGTTGTTGGCGGTGGAGTTGTTGATGATGGTGGAGTTGTTGCATTTTTCTTCTCTAGCTTGCGTCTGAGGCTAAAATTTTCCTCCCTCGGATCCTCATTCTCGAGCTCAAGTTTCATTATCTTTTTGCATAGTGCTGCCTTGTTGTCCTGCAAGAAACGAGGCGAGATAGATTGGACCTTATGGAGGCTTGACTTCTTGAACTCCACATGCATATCACCAGGTTGAGGTAGGGGATAGTCCTCTTCGTCGGAACTCGTTTCCTCCTTCCTTTTTGGATCAAAAGCTTCTTCTTCCTCCGTGGTCCAGCCATAATGCTCCACATCCCCATATACTTTTGGATTTGCAATATAATCAGCCATGTAGCTCTCTCCCTCCGAATCTTGGGAAGACATCTTGCTCTAATCTGCAGCAGCAACAGCTCGAAACGAAAACAGAGGATATTTGCGTGATACGAGAGTCAAAACCTTCGGGAGTATATATAATGAATTTTTACCGACCAAAATACGTATCGTGCAAGGAAACGGAGTCCGGAGGGCACACGAGGTGCTCACGAGGTAGGGGAGTGCGTCCAGGGGGGTAGGGCGCGCCCTCCACCCTCGTGGAGGCCTCGTGTCCTCCCCGGACTGCTACTTATTTTTCTATTTTTCTAAATATTCCAAAAAGAAGAAATATTGCCTTAAAAATTGTTTTGGAGTCGGTTTACTTACCGTACCACATACCTATTCCTTTTCGGAGTCTGGAACGTTCTAGAAAGTGTCCCTTATGTATTCCTTCGGGGTTACGGTTTCAATAATATTAGTTTCAACATTTATAGGACTACCTGAGATATAGTGTTTGATCCTTTGACCGTTCACCACCTTCGGATTTGTGCCTGCGAAGTTGTTGATTTTTATGGCACCGAAACGATAGACCTCCTCGATAATGTAAGGACCTTCCCATTTGGAAAGAAGTTTTCCTGCAAAAAATCTTAAACGAGAGTTGTATAGCAATACATAATCACCTACATTAAACTCACGCTTTTGTATCCTTTTGTCATGCCACCTTTTAACTTTTTCTTTAATCAGCTTGGCATTTTCATAAGCTTGGGTTCTCCATTCATCAAGTGAGCTAATATCAAATAACCTTTTCTCACGAGCAAGTTTGAAATCATAGTTGAGCTCCTTAATAGCCCAATATGCCTTATGTTCTAGTTCGAGAGGTAAATGACATGCTTTTCCATAAACCATTTTATACGGAGACATACCCATAGGATTTTTATATGCAGTTCTATAGGCCCATAATGCATCATCCAGTTTTTTGGACCAATTCTTTCTAGACCTATTGACAGTCTTTTGCAAAATTAATTTGAGCTCTCTATTGCTCAATTCTACCTGACCACTAGACTGCGGGTGATATGGAGATGCAATTCTATGATTAACGTCGTATTTAGCAAGCATCTTACGGAAAGCACCATGAATAAAGTGTGAACCACCATCAGTCATTAAGTATCTAGGGACTCCAAACCTCGGAAAAATAACTTCCTTAAGCATTTTAATAGAAGTGTTATGATCATCACTACTAGTTGGAATAGCTTCTACCCACTTAGTAACGTAATCAACAGCAACTAGAATATGAGTGTAACCATTAGAGGCAGGAAAAGGTCCCATATAATCAAAGCCCCAAATATCAAATGGCTCAATAACAAGTGAATAATTCATAGGCATTTCTTGACGTCTACTGATATTACCAATTCTTTGACATTCATCGCAAGACAAAACAAACTTACGGGCATCCTTGAAGGGAGTAGGCCAATAAAACCCGGATTGCAATACCTTATGTGCAGTTCTATCTCCAGCGTGATGTCCTCCATAAGCTTCGGAGTGACACTTGCGTAGGATCTGTTCTTGTTCATGCTCAGGTACACAACGTCTAATAACACCATCTACTCCTTCTTTATAAAGATGTGGGTCATCCCAAAAGTAATGTCGCAAGTCATAGAAAAACTTTTTCTTTTGTTGGTATGTGAAGCTAGGCGGTATAAATTTAGCAACAATATAATTAGCATAATCAACATACCATGGAGTGCTACGAGAAGTACTTATGACATTTAATTGCTCATCAGGAAAGCTATCATCGATAGGTAGTGGGTCATCAAGAACATTTCTAGCCTAGATAAGTTGTCTGCAACGGGGTTCTCAGCTCCTTTTCTATCAACAATATGTAAATCAAATTCTTGAAGCAAGAGAACACATCTAATGAGTCTAGGTTTTGCATCTTTCTTTTCCATAAGATATTTAATAGCAGCATGATCTGTGTGAATAGTGACTTTAGAATCAACAATATAGGGTCTAAATTTATCACATGCAAATACAACCGCTAAAAGTTCTTTTTCGGTAGTAGCATAATTTCTTTGAGCATTGTCTAGAGTCTTACTAGCATAATGGATAACATTCAATTTCTTATCAACTCTTTGCCCTAGAACAGCACCTACAGCATAATCACTAGCATCACACATAATTTCAAAGGGTAAATTCCAATCAGGTGGCTGAACAACAGGTGCAGAGACTAATGCTTTCTTAAGTATTTCAAATGCTTCTACATAATCATCATCAAAGACAAATGGTACATCTTTTTGTAATAAATTAGTCAGAGGCCGAGAGATTTTTGAGAAGTCCTTGATGAACCTCCTATAAAATCCGGCGTGACCAAGGAAACTTCTTATACCTTTGATGTCCTTGGGACATGGCATCTTTTCAATAGCATCAACCTTGGCTTTATCAACTTCAATACCTCTTTCAGAAACTTTGTTCTCCAAGACAATACCTTCATTAACCATAAAGTGGCACTTTTCCCAATTCAAGACAAGATTAGTTTCTTCACATCTCTGCAAAACACGAGCGAGATTGCTCAAGCAATCATCAAAAGAGGAACCATAGACGGAAAAGTCATCCATGAAAACCTCACAAATTTTCTCACAAAAGTCAGAGAATATAGCCATCATGCATCTTTGAAAGGTAGCAGGTGCATTACATAAACCAAAAGGCATACGTCTATAAGCAAAAGTACCAAAAGGGCATGTAAAAGTAGTCTTTGATTGGTCTTTAGCCGACACAGGTATTTGAGAAAAACCAGAGTAACCATCTAGAAAGCAATAATGTGTATGTTTGTGTAATCTTTCTAGCATTTGATCAATAAAAGGTAAGGGGTAATGATCTTTCTTAGTAGCCTTATTTAATTTGCGGAAATCAATTACCATCCTATAACCTGCGATAA
Organism: Triticum aestivum; assembly: GCF_018294505.1. Taxonomy (NCBI): domain Eukaryota; kingdom Viridiplantae; phylum Streptophyta; class Magnoliopsida; order Poales; family Poaceae; genus Triticum; species Triticum aestivum. The sequence continues at coordinate 681,674,199 of NC_057801.1, read as the reverse complement.
TTCTTTGCGGAATCAATTCATCTTTATCATTAGGGACAACAGTAATACCTCCCTTCTTAGGGACACAATGGACATGACTTACCCACTGACTATCAGCAACGGGATAAATTATACCTGCCTCCAGAAGCTTGAGTATTTCTTTTCTTACCACTTCTTTCATTTTAGGATTCAAACATCGTTGAGGATCACAAACTGGTTTGGCATCAGCTTCCAAATTTATTTTATGTTGACATAGAGTGGGACTGATGCCCTTAAGATCATCCAGAGTATATCCAATAGCGGCACGATGCTTCTTCAGAGTTTTCAATAATCTTTCTTCTTCATGCTCTGAAAGGTTAGTGCTAATAATAACAGGATATATTTTCTTTTCATCAAGATAAGCATATTTAAGATTATCAGGCAGCGGTTTAAGCTCAAACACGGGATCACCCTTGGGTGGAGGAGGATCCCCTAGGATTTCAACAGGCAAATTGTGTTGCAGAATAGGTTCTTGTTTAAAGAATAATTCATCTATTTCCCTTCTTTCATTTGTGAACATATCATTTTCATGGTTTAGCAAATAGTGTTCTAAAGGATCACTAGGAGGTACAACAATAGAAGCAAGACCAATAATTTCATCCTTACTAGGCAATTCTTCCTCACGATGTTGTTTACTAAATTCAGAAAAATTAAACTCATGGACCATATCGTCCAAGCCAACAGTAACAACATTCTTTTTGCAGTCTATCTTAGCATTAACAGTACGCAAGAAGGGTCTATCAAATATAATGGGACAAAAGCTATCTTGTGGAGAACCAAGAACAAGAAAATCAGCGAGATATTTGGTTTTCCCACACAAGACTTCAACATCTCTAACAATTCCCATTGGAGATATAGTATCTCTATTTGCAAGTTTAATTGTAACATCAATATCTTCTAACTCAGCAGGTGGAATATCATGCATAATTTCTTTGTATAAGTCAATGGGTATAACACTAGCACTAGCACCCATATCACATAAGCCATGATAACAATGATATCCTATTTTAACAGAAATAACAGGCACGCTTACCACAGGTCTATGTTTATCTCTATCACATGGTTTAGCAATTCTAGCAGTTTCACCAGTGAATTGAATAACATGCCCATCAGTATTACCAGACAAGAGATCTTTAACAATAGCAATATTGGGTTCTACTTTGACTTGCTCAGGGGGTGTATAAGTCCTAATATTGCTTTTACGAACAATAGTTGAAGCTTTAGCATGATCCTTCATTCTAACAGGGAAAGGAGGTTTCTCAACATCAGAAGTAGGAGCAATAGGATCATTGTAAGTGACAATCTTTTCTTCAACTTTAATAGGTGTAGCTACTTTTACTTCTATGGAAGAATGATATTTAAACCACTTCTCCTTGGGGAGATCAACATAAGTAGCAAAAGATTCACAGAAAGAAGCTACTATCTCAGAGTCAAGTCCATATTTAGTGCTAAACTTACAGAAAATATCGGTATCCATAAAAGATTTAACACAATCAAACTTAGGTGTCATACCTGACTCCTTACCTTCGTCGAGGTCCCAATCTTCAGAGTTGCGTTTAATTCTATCCAATAAATTCCATCCAAATTCAATAGACTTCATCATAAAAGAGCTAGCACAAGAAGTATCGAGCATGGTGCGATTATTATCAGAAAGCCGAGCATAAAAATTCTGGAGAATTGTCAATTTTGAGAGCTCATGATTGGGGCATGAATATAACATTGATTTAAGCCTCCCCCAATCTTGAGCGATGCTTTCTCCTTCGCGAGGCCAAAAATTATATATATAATTGCGATCGCGATGAACAAGATGCATAGGGTAATACTTTTGATGAAATTCCAATTTCAATCTTTTATAGTTCCATGATCTTGTATCATCACATAGCGTATACCATGTCAATGCGTCTCCCCCAAAGATAAAGGGAAAGCCTTCCTCTTAACAACATCATCGGGTATACCTGCAAGCTTAAATAGTCCACATATATCATCCACAAAGCGTAGATGTTCGTCAGGATGCTTTGTTCCATCTCCTGCGAAAGTGTTAGCTAGCAGTTTTTCCATCATACCCGAAGGAATCTGAAAAGCAGTTTCATTTTCAATAGATTCAGTAGGTTCAGTAGGTTGAGGAGCAACTCTTGGCTCAACTAGACGGGGTGAAGATACCCCGAACAAGCCCCTCAAGCAATTACTTTCCATGGTAACAAGTGACAGAAAATTTCAGCACACTAACTAAATTTTTCCTTACCAAATTCCACCTACCAAAGGCACTTCACTCCCCGGCAACGGCGCCAGAAAAGAGTCTTGATGACCCACAAGTATAGGGGATCTATCGTAGTCCTTTCGATAAGTAAGAGTGTCGAACCCAACGAGGAGCAGAAGGAAATGATAAGCGGTTTTCAGCAAGGTATTCTCTGCAAGTACTGAAATAAGTGGTAACAGATAGTTTTGTGATAGGGTAAATTGTAACGAGGAACAAGTAACAAAAGTAAATAAAGTGCAGCAAGGTGGCCCAGTCCTTTTTGTAGCAAAGGACAAGCCTGGACAAACTCTTATAATAGGAAAAGCGCTCCCGAGGACACATGGGAATATCGTCAAGCTAGTTTTCATCACGCTCATATGATTCGCGTTCGGTACTTTGATAATTTGATATGTGGGTGGACCGGTGCTTGGGTACTGCCCTTACTTGGACAAGCATCCCACTTATGTAACCTCTATTGCAAGCATCCGCAACTACAACAAAAGTATTAAGGTAAACCTAACCATAGCATGAAACATATGGATCCAAATCAGCCCCTTGCGAAGCAACGCATAAACTAGGGTTTAAGATTCTGTCACTCTAGCAACCCATCATCTACTTATTACTTCCCAATGCCTTCCTCTAGGCCCAAATAATGGTGAAGTGTTATGTAGTCGATGTTCACATAACACCACTAGAGGTTAGACAACATACATCTTATCAAAATATCGAACGAATACCAAATTCACATGACTACTAATAGCAAGACTTCTCCCTTGTCCTCAGGAACAAACGTAACTACTCAGAAAGCATATTCATGTTCATAATCAGAGGGGTAATATTGTGCATAAAGGATCTGAATATATGATCTTCCACCAAATAAACCAACTAGCATCAACTACAAGGAGTAATCAACACTACTAGCAACCTACTAGCACCAATCCCGGACTTGGAGACAAGAATTGGATACAAGAGATGAACTAGGGTTTGGAGATGAGATGGTACTGGTGAAGATGTTGATGGAGATTGCCCTCTCCCGATGAGAGGAGCGTTGGTGATGATGATGGTGATGATTTCCCCCTCCCGAAGGGAATTTTCCCCGGCAGAACAGCTCTACCGGAGCCCTAGATTGGTTCCGCCAAGGTTCCTCCTCATGGCGGCGGAGTCTCGTCCCGAAAGGTTCTCTTCTATTTTTTTTCTCATCGAAAGACTTCATATGGGAGAAGATGGGCGTCAGAGAGCCACCAGGGGGCCCACGAGGTAGGGGGCGCGCCCAAGGGGGGGGGGGCGCGCCCCCCACCCTCGTGGGCAGGGTGTGGGCCCCCTGGCCTTCATCTTTGGCGACGATTTGTCTTTACTTATTCTAAGGTATTTCGTGGAGTTTCAGGACTTTTGGAGTTGCGCAGAATAGTCCTTCAATATTTGCTCCTTTTCCAGCCCAGAATTCCAGCTGCCGGCATTCTCCCTCTTCATGTAAACCTTGTAAAATAAGAGAGAATAGCCATAAGTATTATGACATAACGTGAAATAACAGCCCATAATGCAATAAATATCGACATAAAAGCATGATGCAAAATGGACGTATCATACGCCCATGCTCCTAGAGGGATAGATTGGTAGGAAAAGACCATCGCTCGTCCCCGACCGCCACTCATAAGGATGCACAAGCCAGGTACACTTCATGTTTCAAATTTGTTACACAACTTTAACCATACGTGCATGCTACGGGACTTGCTAACTTCAACACAAGCATTCTTTAAATTCATAATCACCCAACTAGCATGACTTTAATATCACTACCTCCATATCTCAAAACAATTATCAAGTATCAAATTGATCATAACATCCAATTCACTTCCTATGATAGTTTTTATTATACCCAGCTTGGATGCCTACCATTCTAGGACCAATTTTATAACCATAGCAAATACCATGCTGTTCTAAAAGACTCTCAAAATAATATAAGTGAAGCATGAGAGACTAGCAATTTCTACAAAATTAAGCCACCGCCGTGCTCTAAAAGATATAAGTGAAGCACTAGAGCAAAAACTATCAAGCTCAAAAGATATAAGTGAAGCACATAGCATATTCTAATAAATTCTAATCAAGTAGGCTTCTCCCAAAAGGTGTATACAGCAAAGATGATTGTGGAAAACTAAAAAACAAAGACTAATATAATACATGACGCTCCAAGCAAAACACATATCATGTGGCGAATAAAAATATAGCTTCAAGTAAAGTTACTAATGAGCGAATACGAAAGAGGGGATGCCTTCCCGGGGCATCCCCAAGCTTAGGCTTTTGACTATTCTTGAATATCTTGAGGTGCCATGGGCATCCACAAGCTTAGTCTTTTGCCACTCCTTATTCCATAGTCCATCAAATCTTTACCCAAAACTTGAAAACTTCACAACACAAAACTCAACAGAAAATCTCATAAGCTCCGTTAGTGAAAGAAAGCAAAACCACCACATAAGGTACTGTAATGAACTCATTCTTTATTTACAATGGTGTTAAACCTACTGTATTACAACTTCTCTATGGTTTATAAACTATTTTACTAGCCATAGATGCGTCAAAATAAGCAAACAACACACGAAGAACAGGATCTGTCAAAAACAAAACAGTTTGTAGCAATCTGTAACTAACGCAAATTTCTGGAACTCTAAAAATCTTACCAAAATAGGAAGTCCAGGACAATTTGTCTATTGATCAGCATAAAAAAGAATCAATGCAAAATCACGTTTCTGTGATTTAACAAAACTAATTTCTGTTGGGGAACGTTGCAGAAAATTAAAATTTTTCCTACGGTTTCACCAAGATCTATCTATGAGTTCATCTAAGCAACGAGTCAAGGGAGTGAGTTTGCATCTACATACCACTTGTAGATCGCGTGCGGAAGCTTGCAAGGGGATGGTGATGATGGAGTCGTACTCGACGTGATTCAGATCACCGATGTCCAAGTGCTGAACGGACAGCACCTCCGCGTTCAACACACGTACGGGACGGGAGACGTCTCCTCCTTCTTGATCCAGCAAGGGGGAAGGAGAGGTTGATGATGATCCAGCAGCACGACGGCGTGGTGGTGGATGCAGCAGAACTCCAGCAGGGCTTCGCCAAGCGACTACGGGAGGAGGACGAGGTGTAGCAGGGGGAGGGAGGCGCCAAGCACAAGGGTACGGCTGCCCTCCCCCTTGCCCTCCTTTATATAGGCCCCCAAGGGGGGGCGCCGGCCCTGGGAGATTGGATCTCCCAAGGGGGCGGCGGCCAAGGGGGGAGGAGTGCCCCCCAAGGCATGTGGTGCGCCCCCCCCCCCACCCTAGGGTTTCAACCCTAGGCGCAGGGGGTGGGCCTAGGGGGGCGCACCAGCCCACTATGGGCTGGCTCCCCTCCCACGTCAGCCCATGGGGCCCTCCGGGATGGGTGGCCACCCGGTGGACCCTCCGGGACCCTTCCGGTGGTCCCGGTACATTACCGGGAGACCCCAAAACTTTCCCGATGGCCAAAATACCACTTCCTATATATTATTCTTTACCTCCGGACCATTCCGAAACTCCTCGTGACGTCCGGGATCTCATCCGGGACTCCGAACAACATTCGGTATGCTGCATACTCATATTCATACAACCCTAGCGTCACCGAACCTTAAGTGTGTAGACCCTACGGGTTCGGGAGACACGCAGACATGACCGAGACGACTCTCGGGCAATAACCAACAGCGGGATCTGGATACCCATGTTGGCTCCCACATGCTCCTCGATGATTTCATCGGTTGAACCACGATGTCGAGGATTCGATCAAATCCCGTATGCAATTCCCTTTGTCAATCGGTACGTTACTTGCCCGAGACTCGATCGTCGGTATCCCAATACCTTGTTCAGTCTCGTTACCGGCAAGTCACTTTACTCGTACCGTAATGCATGATCCCGTGGCCAACACCTTGGTCACCTTGAGCTCATTATGATGATGCATTACCGAGTGGGCCCAGAGATACCTCTCCGTCATACGGAGTGACAAATCCCAGTCTCGATCCGTGTCAACCCAATAGACACTTTCGGAGATACCTGTAGTGCACCTTTATAGTCACCCAGTTACGTTGTGACGTTTGATACACCCAAAGCACTCCTACGGTATCCAGGAGTTACACGATCTCATGGTCGAAGGAAGAGATACTTGACATTGGCAAAGCTCTAGCAAACGAACTACACGATCTTTGTGCTATGCTTAGGATTGAGTCTTGTCCATCATATCATTCTCCTAATGATGTGATCCCGTTATCAACGACATCCAATGTCCATAGCCAGGAAACCATGACTATCTGTTGATCACAACGAGCTAGTCAACTAGAGGCTCACTAGGGACATATTGAGGTCTATGTATTCACACGTGTATTATGATTTCCGGATAATACAGTTATAGCATGAATAAAAGACAATTATCATGAACAATGAAATATAATAATACTTTTATTATTGCCTCTAGGGCATATTTCCAACAGTCTCCCACTTGCACTAGAGTCACCAATCTAGTTACATTGTGATGAATCGAACACCCATAGAGTTCTGGTGTTGATCATGTTTTGCTCGCGAGAGAGGTTTAGTCAACGGATCTGCTACATTCAGATCCGTATGTACTTTGCAAATTTCTATGTCTCCATCTTGAACATTTTCACGGATGGAGTTGAAACGACGCTTGATGTGCCTGGTCTTCTTGTGAAACCTGGGCTCCTTGGCAAGGGCAATAGCTCCAGTGTTGTCACAGAAGAGTTTGATTGGCCCCGACGCATTGGGTATGACTCCTAGGTCGGTGATGAACTCCTTCACCAAAATCGCTTCATGCGCTGCCTCCGAGGCTGTGATGTACTCCGCTTCACACGTAGATCCCGCCACGACACTCTGCTTGCAGCTGCACCAGCTTACTGCTCCACCATTCAACATATACACGTATCCGGTTTGTGACTTAGAGTCATCCAGATCTGAGTCGAAGCTAGTGTCGACGTAACCCTTTACGACGAGCTCTTCATCTCCTCCATAAACGAGAAACATGTCCTTTGTCCTTTTCAGGTACTTCAGGATATTCTTGACCGCTGTCCAGTGTTCCTTGCCGGGATTACTTTGGTATCTTGCTACCAAACTTACGGAAAGGTTTACATCAGGTCTGGTACACAGCATGGCATACATAATAGATCCTATGGCTGAAGCATAGGGGATGACACTCATCTCTTCTTTATCTTTTGCCGTGGTCGGTGACTGAGCCGAGCTCAATCTCACACCTTGCAACATAGGCAAGAACCCTTTCTTGGACTGATCCATTTTGAACCTTTTCAAAATCTTATCAAGGTATGTGCTTTGTGAAAGACCTATGAGGCGTCTTGATCTATCTCTATAGATCTTGATGCCTAATATATAAGCAGCTTCTCCAAGGTCCTTCATTGAAAAACACTTATTCAAGTAGGCCTTAATGCTGTCCAGAAGTTCTATATCATTTCCCATCAGGAGTATGTCATCTACATATAATATGAGAAATGCTACAGAGCTCCCACTCACTTTCTTGTAAACGCAGGCTTCTCCATAAGTCTGCATAAACCCAAACGCTTTGATCATCTCATCAAAGCGAATGTTCCAACTCCGAGATGCTTGCACCAGCCCATAAATGGATCGCTGGAGCTTGCATACTTTGTTAGCGTTCTTAGGATCGACAAAACCTTCCGGCTGCATCATATACAGCTCTTCCTTAAGATGTCCGTTAAGGAATGCCGTTTTGACGTCCATCTGCCATATCTCATAATCATAGTATGCGGCTATTGCTAACATGATTCGGACGGACTTCAGCTTCGCTACGGGAGAGAATGTCTCGTCGTAGTCAATCCCTTGAACTTGTCGATAACCCTTAGCGACAAGTCGAGCTTTATAGATGGTAACATTACCATCCGCGTCCGTCTTCTTCTTAAAAATCCATTTGTTTTCTATCGCTCGCCGATCATCGGGCAAGTCTGTCAAAGTCCATACTTTGTTTTCATACATGGATTCTATCTCGGATTTCATGGCTTCAAGCCATTTGTTGGAATCTGGGCCCGCCATCGCTTCTTCATAGTTCGAAGGTTCACCGTTGTCTAACAACATGATTTCCAGGACAGGGTTGCCGTACCACTCTGGTGCGGAACGTGTCCTTGTGGACCTACGAAGTTCAGTAGCAACTTGATCCGAAGTACCTTGATCATCATCATTGTTTTCCTCTTCGGTTGGTGTGGGCATCACAGGAACATTTTCCTGAGCTGCACCACTTTCCCGTTCGAGAGGTAGTACTTCATCGAGTTCTACTTTCCTCCCACTTACTTCTTTCGAGAGAAACTCTTTTTCCAGAAAGCATCCGTTCTTGGCAACAAAGATCTTGCCCTCGGATCTTAAGTAGAAGTATACCCGACAGTTTCCTTAGGGTATCCTATGAAGACGCATTTTTCCGACTTGGGTTCGAGCTTTTCAGGTTGAAGTTTCTTGACATAAGCATCGCATCCCCAAACTTTTAGAAACGACAGCTTAGGTTTCTTCCCAAACCATAATTCATACGGTGTCGTCTCAACGGATTTAGACGGTGCCCTATTTAAAGTGAATGTAGCTGTCTCTAGAGCGTATCCCCAAAAAGATAGCGGTAAATCGGTAAGAGACATCATAGACCGCACCATATCCAATAGAGTGCGATTACGACGTTCGGACACACCGTTTCGCTGAGGTGTTCCAGGCGGCGTGAGTTGTGAAACGATTCCACATTTCTTTAAGTGTGTACCAAATTTGTGACTTAAGTATTCTCCTCCACGATCTGATCGTAGGAACTTTATCTTTCGGTCACGTTGATTCTCTACCTCATTCTGAAATTCCTTGAACTTTTCAAAGGTCTCAGACTTGTGTTTCATTAAGTAGACATACCCATATCTACTCAAGTCATCAGTGAGAGTGAGAACATAACGATATCCTCCGCGAGCCTCAACGCTCATTGGACCGCACACATCGGTATGTATGATTTCCAACAAGTTGGCTGCTCGCTCCATTGTTCCGGAGAACGGAGTCTTGGTCATTTTGCCCATGAGGCATGGTTCGCATGTGTCAAACGATTCATAATCAAGAGACTCTAAAAGTCCATCAGCATGGAGCTTCTTCATGCGCTTGACACCAATGTGACCAAGGCGGCAGTGCCACAAGTATGTGGGACTATCGTTATCAACTTTACATCTTTTGGCATCCACACTATGAACATGTGTAATATTACGCTCGAGATTCATTAAGAATAAACCATTGACCATCGGAGCATGACCATAAAACATATCTCTCATATAAATCGAACAACCATTATTCTCAGACTTAAATGAGTAGCCATCTCGTATTAAACGAGATCCAGATACAATGTTCATGCTCAAACTTGGCACTAAATAACAATTATTAAGGTTCAAAACTAATCCCGTGGGTAAATGTAGAGGCAGCGTGCCGACGGCGATCACATCGACTCTGGAACCATTCCCGACGCGCATCGTCACCTCGTCCTTCGCCAGTCTCCGTTTATTCCGCAGCTCCTGCTGTGAGTTACAAATATGAGCAACGGCACCGGTATCAAATACCCAGGAGTTACTACGAGTACTGGTAAGGTACACATCAATTACATGTATATCAAATATACCTTTGGTGTTGCCGGCCTTCTTATCCGCTAAGTATTTGGGGCAGTTCCGCTTCCAGTGACCCTTCCCCTTGCAATAAAAGCACTCAGTCTCAGGCTTGGGTCCATTCTTTGACTTCTTCCCGGTAACTGGCTTACCGGGCGCGGCAACATCCTTGCCGTCCTTCTTGAAGTTCTTCTTGCCCTTGCCCTTCTTGAACTTAGTGGTCTTATTGACCATCAACACTTGATGTTCTTTCTTGATTTCAGCCTCTGCTGACTTCAGCATCGAGAACACTTCAGGAATGGTCTTCACCATCCCCTGCATGTTGTAGTTCATCACAAAGCTCTTGTAGCTTGGTGGGAGCGACTGGAGGATTCTGTCAATGACCGCCTCATCTGGGAGGTTAATGTTCAGCTGGGTCATACGGTTGTGCAACCCAGACATCTTTAGGATGTGCTCACTGACAGAACTGTTTTCCTCCATCTTACAACTGTAGAACTTGTCGGAGACATCATATCTCTCGACCCGGGCATGAGCTTGAAAAACTAGTTTCAGCTCTTCGAACATCTCATATGCTCCGTGATGATCAAAACGCTTTTGGAGCCCCGGTTCTAAGCTGTAAAGCATGCCGCACTGAACGAGGGAGTAATCATCAGCACGAGACTGCCAAGCATTCATAATGTCTTGGTTCTCTGGGACGGGAGCGTCACCTAGCGGTCCTTCTAGGACATATTGTTTCCTGGCAGCTATGAGGATGATCCTCAGGTTTCGGACCCAGTCCGTATAGTTGCTGCCATCATCTTTCAGCTTGGTTTTCTCTAGGAACGCGTTGAAGTTCATGTTGACATGAGCGTTGGCCATTTGATCTACAAGACATATTTGCAAAGGTTTTAGACTAAGTTCATGATAATTAAGTTCATCTAATCAAATTATGAACTCCCACTCAGATTAGACATCCCTCTAGGTCATCTAAGTGTTACACGATCCGAGTCGACTAGGCCGTGTCCGATCATCACGTGAGACGGACTAGTCATCGTCGGTGAACATCTTCATGTTGATCGTATCTTCCATACGACTCGTGTTCGACCTTTAGGTCTCTGTGTTCCGAGGCCATGTCTGTACATGCTAGGCTCGTCAAGTTAACCCTAAGTGTTTTGCTGTGTAAAACTGTCTTACACCCGTTGTATGTGAACGTAAGGATCTATCACACCCGATCATCACGTGGTGCTTCGAAACGACGAACTGTAGCAACGGTGCACAGTTAGGGGAGAACACTTCTTGAAATTTTTAAGGGATCATCTTATTTACTACCGTCGTCCTAAGTAAACAAGATGCATAAATATAATAAACATCACATGCAATTATATAGTTGTGACATGATATGGCCAATATCATATAGCTCCATTGATCTCCATCTTCGGGGCTCCATGATCATCTTGTCACCGGCTTGACACCATGATCTCCATCATCATGATCTCCATCATCGTGTCTTCATGAAGTTGTCACGCCAACGACTACTTCTACTTCTATGGCTAACGCGTTTAGCAATAAAGTAAAGTGGTTTACATGGCGTTCTTCAATGACACGCAGGTCATACAAAAATAAAGACAACTCCTATGGCTCCTACCGGTTGTCATACTCATCAATATGCAAGTCGTGAATCCTATTACAAGAACATGATCTCATACATCACAATTCATCATTCATCACAACTTCTGGCCATATCACATCACATGAACAATCGCTGCAAAAACAAGTTAGACGTCCTCTAATTGTTGTTGCATCTTTTACGTGGCTGCAATTGGGTTCTAGCAAGAACGTTTTCTTACCTACGAATAACCACAACGTGATTTTGTCAACTTCTATTTACCCTTCATAAGGACCCTTTTCATCGAATCCGCTTCAACTAAAGTGGGAGAGACAGACACCCGCCAGCCACCTTATGCAACTAGTGCATGTCAATCGGTGGAACCGGTCTCACGTAAGCGTACGTGTAAGGTTGGTCCGGGCCGCTTCATCCCACAATACCGCTGAAGCAAGAAAAGACTAGTAGTGGCAAGCAAGTTGACAAGATCCACGCCCACAACAAAATTGTGTTCTACTCGTGCATTAGAGAACTACGCATAGACCTAGCTCATGATGCCACTGTTGGGGAACGTTGCAGAAAATTAAAAAATTTCCTACGGTTTCACCAAGATCTATCTATGAGTTCATCTAAGCAACGAGTCAAGGGAGTGAGTTTGCATCTACATACCACTTGTAGATCGCGTGCGGAAGCTTGCAAGGGGATGGTGATGATGGAGTCGTACTCGATGTGATTCAGATCACCGATGTCCAAGTGCTGAACGGACAGCACCTCCGCGTTCAACACACGTACGGGACGGGAGACGTCTCCTCCTTCTTGATCCAGCAAGGGGGAAGGAGAGGTTGATGATGATCCAGCAGCACGACGGCGTGGTGGTGGATGCAGCAGAACTCCAGCAGGGCTTCGCCAAGCGACTACGGGAGGAGGACGAGGTGTAGCAGGGGGAGGGAGGCGCCAAGCACGAGGGTACGGCTACCCTCCCCTTGCCCTCCTTTATATAGGCCCCCAAGGGGGGCGCCGGCCCTGGGAGATTGGATCTCCCAAGGGGGCGGCGGCCAAGGGGGGAGGAGTGCCCCCCAAGGCATGTGGTGCGCCCCCCCCCCACCCTAGGGTTTCAACCCTAGGCGCAGGGGGTGGGCCTAGGGGGGCGCACCAGCCCACTATGGGCTGGCTCCCCCCCCCCCCCCACGTCAGCCCATGGGGCCCTCCGGGATGGGTGGCCCCACCCGGTGGACCCCCCGGGACCCTTCCGGTGGTCCCGGTACATTACCGGGAGACCCCGAAACTTTCCCGATGGCCAAAATACCACTTCCTATATATTACTCTTTACCTCCGGACCATTCCGAAACTCCTCGTGATGTCCGGGATCTCATCCGAGACTCCTAACAACATTCGGTATGCTGCATACTCATATTCATACAACCCTAGCGTCACCGAACCTTAAGTGTGTAGACCCTACGGGTTCGGGAGACACGCAGACATGACCGAGACAACTCTCGGGCAATAACCAACAGCGGGATCTGGATACCCATGTTGGCTCCCAAATGCTCCTCGATGATTTCATTGGTTGAACCACGATGTCGAGGATTCGATCAAATCCCGTATGCAATTCCCTTTGTCAATCGGTACGTTACTTGCCCGAGACTCGATCGTCGGTATCCCAATACCTTGTTCAGTCTCGTTACCGGCAAGTCACTTTACTCGTACCATAATGCATGATCCCGTGGCCAACACCTTGGTCACCTTGAGCTCATTATGATGATGCATTACCGAGTGGGCCCAGAGATACCTCTCCGTCATACGGAGTGACAAATCCCAGTCTCGATCCGTGTCAACCCAATGGACACTTTCGGAGATACCTATAGTGCACCTTTATAGTCACCCAGTTACGTTGTGACGTTTGATACACCCAAAGCACTCCTACGGTATCCAGGAGTTACACGATCTCATGGTCGAAGGAAGAGATACTTGACATTGGCAAAGCTCTAGCAAACGAACTACACGATCTTTGTGCTATGCTTTGGATTGGGTCTTGTCCATCATATCATTCTCCTAATGATGTGATCCCGTTATCAACGACATTCAATGTCCATAGCCAGGAAACCATGACTATCTGTTGATCACAACGAGCTAGTCAACTAGAGGCTCACTAGGGACATATTGAGGTCTATGTATTCACACGTGTATTATGATTTCCGGATAATACAGTTATAGCATGAATAAAAGACAATTATCATGAACAATGAAATATAATAATACTTTTATTATTGCATGTAGGGCATATTTCCAACAATTTCGTGCATGCAAAGTTTCTGTTTTTCAGCAGAATCAAATTAACTATCATCATAGGTTATCCTATAGGTTCTACTTAGCACAAACACTAATTAAAAGATAAAAACACATCTAAACAGAAGGTAGATGCAAAATTTATTACTAAACAGGAACAAAAACAAAAACACAAATAAAATTGGGTTGCCTCCCAACTAGTGCTATCGTTTAACGCCCCTAGCTAGGCATAAAAGCGAAGATAGATCTACATAGTGCCATATTTGATTTTCAGTTTTTTAGCGGAGTCATGCTCGAATCCGGGAGGTTTCTTACGTTTCCCTTCATATTCAAAAAATTTTAGATCTAAAGAATCCAACCGCTTATTGCAAAGAGTAATCAACATATTCATGCGGTGAGGATTTCTGCTAACACTTTTAAGAGGCTCAAGAGATTTTTGTAAAAAAATTGTTACTTCGCAAATCTTTCCAAACACTTGTGTTTCTTCTTGGGTAGGATGTGATCCTCCCTCTTGAGGTAGTGTTCCCACTATTCCCTCTATAATTTCATGAGCAATACTAGGATCAATTTCAATAAAATTTCTCTTGGCAATGCAATCCAAGAGTTGTCTATGCGTCATATTTAACCCAATATAAAAATTGTGAAGAAGAATTCTAAAGTTCACCTCTAGGGTGCATTTGCGATAAGATTCCATCATCCTATACCAAGCATCTTTGAAGTTTTCTCCTTGCCTTTGCTTGAAGTGAAGAACTTCAAACTCGGGAGACATAGGAGCGGATAAGGAACTAGACATAACGACGAGCAAACAAAAGGCAAGCGAAAAAGAGAGAGGAGAAGACTGGGAAAGAGAGGGCAAATAAAACGGCAATGGTGAAGTGGGGGAGAGAAAACGAGAGGCAAATGACAAATAATGTAAATGCGAGGGAGATGAGTTTGTGATGGGTACTTGGTATGTCTTGACTTGAGCGAAGAACTCCCCGGCAACGGCGCCAGAAATCCTTCTTGCTATGTCTTGAGCTTGCGTTGGTTTTCCTTGAAAAGGAAAGGGTGATGCAGCAGAGTAACGTAAGTATTTCCCTCAATTTTTGAGAACCAAGATATCAATCCAGTAGGAGGCTCCTCAAAAGTCCCACGCACCTACACAAACAAACAAAGAACTCGCAACCAACGCAATAAAGGGGTTGTCAATCCCTTCACGACCACTTGCGAAAGTGAGATCTGATGGAGATAGTATGATAAGATAAATATATTTTTGGTATTTTATAATATAGATTGGAAAATTAAAGATGCAAATAAAAGTAGATTGAAAGCTTATATGATAAAAGATAGACCCGGGGGGCATAGGTTTCACTAGTGGCTTCTCTCAAGATAGCATAAGTATTACAGTGGGTGAACAAATTACTGTCGAGCAATTGATAGAAAAGCGAATAATTATGAGATTATCTAGGCATGATCATATATATAGGCATCACGTCCGCGACAAGTAGACCGACTCCTGCCTGCAGCTACTACTATTACTCCACACATCGACCGCTATCCAGCATGCATCTAGAGTATTAAGTTCATAAGAATAGAGTAATGCATTAAGAAAGATGACATGATGTAGAGGGATAAACTCAAGCAATATGATATAAACCCCATCTTTTTATCCTCGATGGCAACAATACAATACGTGCCTTGCAACCCTTTCTGTCACTGGGTAAGGACACCGCAAGATTGAACCAAAAGCTAAGCACTTATCCCATGGCAAGAAAGATCAATCTAGTAGGCCAAACCAAACTGATAATTCAAAGAGACTTGCAAAGATAACTCAATCATACATAAAAGATTTCAGAGAAGATTCAAATATTATTCATAGATAAACTTGATCATAAACCCACAATTCATCGAGTCTCGACAAACACACCGCAAAAAGAGTTTACATCGAATAGATCTCCATAAAAAAGGGGGAGAACATTGTATTGAGATCCAAAAAGAGAGAAGAAGCCATCTAGCTAATAACTATGGACCCGAAGGTCTATGGTAAACTACTCACAACTCATCGGAGGGGCTATGGTGTTGATGTAGAAGCCCTCCATGGTCGATTCCCACTCCGGCGGAGCGCCGGCGAAGGCTCCAAGACGGGATCTCGCAGATACAGAAGGTCATGGCGGTGGAAATTGTGTTTCGTTGGCTCCCTGGATGTTTTCGGGGTACGTTGGTATATATAGAAGGAAGAAGTATGTCGATAGCCGCCTGTGGGGCCCAGGAGACAGGGGGAGCGCCCTCCTATCTCCTGGCTGCCTCGTTTGCTTCTTGACTTGCACTCCAAGTTCTCCGGATCACGTTCGTTCCAAAAATCACGCTCCCGAAGGTTTCATTCTGTTTGGACTCCGTTTGGTATTTATTTTCTTCGAAATACTGAAATAGGCAAAAAAAACTGCAATACGGGCTGGGCCTCCGGTTAGTAGGCTAGTCCCAAAAATGATATAAATATGTAAAATAAAGCCCGTAAACATCCAAAAAGGGTAATATAATAGCATGGAACAATAAATTATAGATACGTTGGAGACGTATCAACCAACTATCTAGTCGGTCACCCATCCTGAAATCGCTCCAAACTAAGCATGCTTAACTTTGGAGTTCTTTTCGAATAGACTCCCGGAAAAGAAGGAAGTCCTTATTGATATGAGTAGCCTATTTCCACCCTCCTGCTTTCGTGCTTTCCCTACCCATGCCAACCTTCTTCCGGAAGCAATGGTTTGATACCGACATAGCCCTGCCCCACCTTAGCCCCGGCTATGCGTCGCGCATAGCCTGCCCTATCACTAGTTTCTTCCGCAGACGAAGGGTACATCCCCGCCCTCTCCGCATCGCCTTGTCCTCCCCTTCATTGGATCTGAGACGACCAAGGCCCCTCTCCATCAGATCCTGAAGCCACGGGCCCCGATGCCGCCGTCCGTCACCGTTGCGGGGATCCAGCGGTCACCGTTGTTACCCTCGCCTAGGCGGTCACTGTTGTCGTTCTGCAACAGAACCTTTGTTGTGGTCAAACATATCACAACAATGGCCAAGTTGCAAACCTAGGCTACAGGAAAGGTTGCTCTGGAGATATCCGATAAAAAATGATCCCACAACCACAGATGCGGTAGACGCGCGCGGAGAAATCAGCCAGGTGAACACGAGCTTTTCCTCAAAAGAAAAAGCACTGGTGGTTGTCAAACCATGGTTTTGTCCGTTTGGTCAGCTGGGCACGTGTTGGGATTGGCATTCTGGTCACTTGTTGCTATTAGCCGATCTCTGTCTTTGTGGCATGTAGCGTTGCCGCGTTAAGGATGCAAACTTGCCCTGGACGCAGTCACCGTCGCCTCCTCTTGAGAAAAGAACTTACGGTTCCTCCGCCTTCCGTCGGCGCCGACGGTCCGTCTTGTCTCCGGTGGCCCTAGGGGCCATGGTGGTGCGGTGGGCCCCGACCCTTGCCGGGGGAAGGATCTTGCTCCCGTTTTTTGGTGTTTTCGTGAGTTCGTTTAGGGTTTGTGTCCTACTCAGGCAGATGAGGAGGTGACAACTCCCTGAAGATGGAATAAGGTTATTCACGCCTGGCCCCCATTTCGGTGATTCGTCTAGCATCGTCGGAGGGCGTGTGGAGGTGTGTCTCTACCGGGCCTTGCGGGATTCGGTCGGTGCCGGTCCTCGATGGATCCGCTTGGATCCAGCTTTGTTCATCTTCGTGCGTGTGTCTACAGGTTGGATGCTTTCGATCTATACTTCATTTCATCGACGGCGGTTGTTGTTCTGGTGTGTTGGTCCTGTGAGGCCTTAGCACGACGACTTCTCGACTGTCTACTACAACAAGTTTGACCCGACTATAGTGAGGGAGGGGTAATGACAGTGACACGCCTTAGCCTCGCTCCGTTGCTTGTAGTCGTCGCTAGGTGGTCTACGGACATGGATGCATTTCTTGTTATTTCTGTGTTTTTTGTATTGTCATGGCATGATGAATAGATCAGAAGTTAAAAAAAAATGCAAACTTGTCGGGAAGATGAATTTGGTTGTGCTCGTGTCGACAGTCCACATTATCTGTGTGGCACGTAGAGCCGCTGCCGCATCCTCCCAAAACTAGGGTTTGTGCCTCTCGCCGGCTCCGCCATAGGTCCGCCTCGTCTTCGGTGGCCGTAGGGCCATGGGGGTGCGGTGGATCCTCGCAAAGTGGCAAGGCCGGCGGGAGGGCTCCGTTGTTAGTCGTTCTTTTTAGATTTGTTAGGATTTGTGTCCTGCCCAGGAAGACTAGACGACGACGACTCCTTGAAGATAGAATAAACGTCTCCCCGCCTAGCCCCGTTCCGGTGACGTGTCTAGCATCGTTGGTGCGCGTGTGGAGGTGTGCCTCCGGAGGATCTATCCTCGGTGGATTTGCTCGGATCTGGTTGTTATTCGTCTATATTCGTGTGTCTTCGAGTTGGATCCTTTCGATCTACGTTATTTTTTATCGGCTGCGGTTGTAGTTCTGGGGCGCTGGTCCTATGGGGGCTTAGCACGACGATTTCTCGACTGTCTAATACAACAAGTTGTGCCCGACACCGGCAAGGGAGTGGCGATGACGGCGGCACGCCTTCGACTCACTTCGGTGCTTGTAGTCGTCGCTAGATGGTCTATGGATATAGATGTAATTTTATTATTTTTGGTATTCGTTGTACTGCCATGATTGAAGATGAATTGATCGAAACTTTTCTCGGAAAGAATATCTGCCTTCTGCCGTTGCACACTTGTAGCACTCCTGCGTGCAAATGCAACCACATATTTCGCGTTCGGCTCGAAAGTCGAAACGCACGCCGCCCTCACTCGCGCCTCTCTCATTTTCCCCAACCCAAACCATCCTCGACCGCCGCCTCCGCCGCACCGCTTCCCTCTCCCTCCCACCGCCACCGACCGGTGTCTTCAGCTCGAGGGTTTCTCCCTTCCCCTCTCCTCTCCGATCGCCCTCTCAACCCCTCCGAGTCCGAGGAGAGCCTGGTGGAGTCCCGCGACCCGGCTCCCCTCCGCCCTGCTCCCCAGCCGGCCCATCCCCGCAGCCTCCGCCGACCCACTCGCTTCGCTCGGGGGTACGAACGACCACGGCGACGATTTCGAGTCGGTGAGCTCGCCCCCTCGCCCCCCACCCCCTCCCCCTCCCTGCGTGTTTTGGGATGGTGAATTGCTGATGCCCTCGCTTGGTTGTCCGACTTCGTACCCGTAACACTAACCCGGCCGAATCAACCAACCACTACCACTTGCTCGTTTATTTCTGTATGTATGCCTCTTTTGCTAGTGTTATTTAACCCTAGAAAACACATGCTAGCACTGACATAATCACCTTGTTCAAGTGATTTTTCGAAAACCGAGGAGACACAGGAAAACGTTCAGAGTCAATAACGATCTCGAACGACTTGCTTCTAAATCATTTGACTTGCAAAAATGGGCAGGATATGCTTGACTGAAATGAAGATCTTAGGCTTCCTCATTCTGAATTTTACTTGATATGTTTGACTGATTGTGGATTATACATGGTCAGGGTGGTTATGTGTTCATATGCTTCAGGTTGCAACCCTTTGTTTATCCAATATGAGCTACTGTTTCATTACATTCAGCTGGCGTTTGGTTCTGAAGCAAAAACTTGTAGTTGTATAACTTGACACTTTGATTCGGAAAGAGAACAGTGTTAGCTTAAGGTGAACTAAGAAGAGTGATTTCTTCATACATTTTGGTGATAATTATGGCACAGGATTTTATTTTGTTGTATTTTGCACTGTGGCCAAGGCCAACTCTGTGTTTCCTGTAGTAGTTTATATTTTGCATGTTGCATAAAAAACTCCAATTGGACATCCTTTTGCATAATTAACAATTATATAAAAGGGGATTGTAATAGGTTATCTGTGTGATTTTTCTTTGAAAAATATTCTTGAGTTCTCCACGAGTTAGATATAATTTGGTGTAACTTGTAAGAAATGCAAACATGAAATGTTCTAAAAGCACCCATGTTTACCTTATATCATGTTTGTCAACCATATCTGGCTTGAAATACTTCTGATTAAATGCAGGCCATCTTTTATATGCAATCAACAATTTATACAAGTTAAGTAAATTGATAAGAACATATATGTGATTGTGCCTTTGTGACTTGCAACAGTTCAATGTTTATGTGATATATGACACTATATTGCTGCAAATTAATTAACTAAAGTAGGTATCATGGCCTGTTGCAATTCAATCTTATTAGAATAGTCAATGCTTGTTGTATAACAATAGAAGGAGGGCATGACTACCATTTAATTAGGCTTGCCATGCCCTTTCATCTCTAAATAATGAAATGTCTTGATGCAGCACAGGAGTTGGTGGGTGGTTCTGGACTGAGCTACAAGGTGGAGCTGTTGAATTCAGTATGCATTGAGCAGGATCATTTGCAAGGTAAGCCGTGTGATAAGTTGCTTCCCAAGCAGCATCCAAGGCTGCATCCAAATCACAGACTTAGAAATGTTTTAGTGAAATCCAAGCTTTCAGCAGGGGCCCATGCTGCGACCGAGTTATAGACTTGGCAATTTTGTACCTTCATGTTTATATCTTGATGGTTGATTGTGTTCCTGGTGCTTATAGAAACTCAACTAGCAACTGGTAGGATAGTTACTGTTACACAATTATTACTTGATGTTCATTGACATAGATTCATGCTGGAAATAAAATAAGAAACTAGAGTGCATGCCACTGGCGCCATTCTTTGCATTGCATGATCATGTATTCTGTTAGTTACTATATCCAATTACTCATTGCAGTTCCTCTTTAACTATCATTATTACTTTTGTGGCATTGGCAGGGAAAACTGAATTTCTCCGATTGCTTTAGCTTCCAGTTTGTCAACTATAAGTCTGCGGCCCCCTTTATATCCCTGGGGAACCTTCTCGATGTCTCCTAGACGAGCACAGGCCAATGCTGATGTCGATTTGGGTGCAGAAATAAGAAGCAAGGTGTTCTTTGCATTAACTCCTAGGCGTCCACATCGCTCCCATACTGCCCGCCAGGAGCTGGGGCTTATCGAGCAGCCACGTCCCCCTTCTGCACCACCAGCTGAGTCACAAAACGCTGATGTGGATGTGGGTGCAGAAATAAGAAGCAGGGTGTTCTTTCCATCAACTCCCAGGCGTCGACGGTGCGTTCATACTGTCTGCCAGGAGCTGGGGGCTATCGAACAGCCGTGTCCCCCTTCTGCACCACCAGCTGAGTCACCAAACGCCATTGAAGCATGCCGGGAGAAGATCAAATGGTGGGAGAGCGTGAGGATTTGGCTGCAGCATAAGTCCAAAATGATCAATGAGTCTTTATGCAAGGATCCTAAAGATCTTATTGTGCTACACAGTGGGCCAAAATTCGTGGAATTGAGCACAGGAGGCTGTAAGTGTTACATCCCATTGTAGTAATAAAAACATTACTTATTTTCCTCTATTTAACTTGATAGCAGAACTTGTAAAACGAAGGAACATACTAGAATAGATGAAAATAGGACTAGAGGTGGAGTTACTGGAATACATGATAAATAGGGTGGTCAATGTGACAGCTTTGGTGGAACTGAGTAAGTGGCTGCATACCCTGGTAACACCAATGGTGCACCACCAAATGGAACATCCGAATTTGGGTTGGTCAATTCTTGCCATGTATGGGATGACACTGGCATGGGTCATTGTTTTGCCATGTCACAAGTTCTCTATTTAACTCCTTTTGAACAGAATGGATTTCATTGGATTGTGGTGTTTAGCATTCATATAGCTTAACCATCTCCGTGCTTGTATTAACTTTAATTTGATTTTCATGACTTACAAGTCAAACTGTATGGTGTTTCTGTGCATCTGATTTAGGAATGTCAAGTTGATAACAACTAGAGAAAATATTTAAGCTATCATGATGAATGAAATATATGCGGCAACGAAGTGTTTGTAATCTGTAGATATATATTATATATGCAATATTTAAAACGAGTTTTAAGTTTTGAAATGTTTTTTTTTGGTCATGCAGTATATTGCAATCCAATTCCACAGGACATCGTACCATGAAGAAAAATGCGTATGCCTGATGGTTTTTGGTCATCTTATGAAGAAGACACACACGGATATTGGAAGGTGTATCATGATCAGCAACGGGACATCCAAACCTGCAGTTTGAGCGATAAGTTCTATGGTCCCATGTGCCTCCCTGACATCAAGAATCCGTCTGTGCATGATGTTGGCGTAATTCAAGACTTCTATTATTCCCACCGTGGGTACATGGCCAAGCATTTTGAACATTTAATGTACCTCAAATATGTGATAGAGGAGAACTTGATACTACAAGTAAGCAGCAAAATCAAGGACCTGATACAAGATCTTAAGTGGCTGGAACAAAATCCTGGTTTAATGTTGCCTGAGCCGGTTCATTCGATTGAAGAAGCCGAGGAGGAATTGGTTGACTATTTAGTTCCTGAAACTGAGAATGATTATCCCGATCAGTCAGATGAGGAAGATAGAGATACCAATATGATGAGCAGGCTCAATCTTGAAGGTACCGACTATTTCTAAGTGACTATTTTTTTGTTTCTGAATATGCATGTTTTTTTAATAGATAGAGCAAAATTTAAGTTTCACCAATCGTCTAAATAGTAGTTGTTCAATACAGCCGCATGATCAAACTGAACCCTGCAATGTTCCTATACCACGGCTAACTAACACAGACTAGCCAACAAAATTCCATTTTACCGAATAGGAAGTCTTGAACCGAGGCCTACAGAAAATGACCTGCCTTTCTCCCTTCTTCTCTGGGGAATTGCTCACCAACCAGCCTGTTTACTTCTTTGTTTTATCCCCTTAACTAGACTCGGCTTCCATGATGACAATCTCCTCATCTTGTGCTTTGGTTTTCTTCTTTTTTTTACTTCTTGCCTTCGGCAGTGGTCATGTCAGGATCCTTGCTCTCCTTGGACTCCTTTTCTTTTCTTGTCGCCATTAGCACCCCCTGCAGGGGACTCCTCAGGGCTAGTTTGGTAGCCCGTGATCCCTGGGGATCCTCGTCAAATACCAGGGCATAGAGCCCACGAGGCAAACTCGGCCCGTGGAAAACCACGAGGACGTTTGGTCGCTCGTTCGCTAGGGATATTCTGCCCCGATCCCCTTCCTTTCCCCGGGCGAGAGATCCACGCCTAGATAGCTCAGGGAGAAAAGCCACGACTCACGCGGTTGCATCTAGCGATCTCCTCCAGCGACTACCTGAGCGCTACGCCTAGCGTTTTTTTTCTCAACGTGATCTTCTCCCCTCTACCCTGTCTTCCAAACTGCCATGATGATCTGCCCGTGGTAGGAGGAGAGGATCCCCGATGGCCATAGCAATCCCCGGTGGAGGATTGGAGCCCTGGGGTGCTTTCCCCATGCAACCAAATTAGGCCTCACTGTCCTTGTACTCTTGCGATTTTCCCTGGTTCCCACCCTTTTTGAATTGCTTCGCCAGCAAGCTCAGTTGATGGTGCAGTCTCCGCATCATCATGTTTCTTCTTCGTTGAAGCCGCCTCAAGCTTCTATGGTGTTTGTTTGGTAGATTGTGCACGAACCAGATCAGCGAATGGATTGTACGTTTTAGCAGGAGTAATTAACCCAGCACCCTTCTTCCAGTCTTTTCCATACACTTCTATCTTGGGCGTTCCCTTCATGGAACCAGCAGATCTCCCTAGTTCTCTACCCTCAAGAACCTGAACCCATGTTTCAAGCTTCAGTTGACTCTAAAGGCCGATGGAGTTACCTTCACCATCACCAAGGGCATCACACTGGATGGCAAGAGTGACTTTTGAAGCAAACGAACGAGAATTTTTTTCCTTGTGTTTTGGAGCTGCCTGACAATTGAGGATGCATGGTAGATGATGCCATACTTAGGTATAGTATGTTCTGACTTCAGAGCTCTGAATAAAGCCTTCTCTGCATCGAGTATCTGAATTGTGCTACCAGGCTGCTTGGCCAAATTTAGAAGACTGCTATCATGTGAAATAAGTCAAGCACCAATAAGTTTGCCCACTAGTACAGTTAAATTTGGTGCGATTGCACTCGTCCTACTTTTCAGATAATCATACAGCTGAGCTCTGTACTCAGAAAGAGCCAAGAATCGATCACAAAGTACCCTAATGTTTGATAAGTCGAGATCATTACCATGGATATT
Source organism: Triticum aestivum (assembly GCF_018294505.1). Lineage (NCBI taxonomy): Eukaryota > Viridiplantae > Streptophyta > Magnoliopsida > Poales > Poaceae > Triticum > Triticum aestivum. The sequence continues at coordinate 681,650,250 of NC_057801.1, read as the reverse complement.
ATTTTGGTGACCTCTGGGAAGTGCCAACCATACCTTTCATGAATCCTGCATATTAGGCCATCTAGGCCATCTATCTAGTTCTGTGTCCTCAATGTCAATGGGGCTTCTTGGTTCTCTGCTTGAGGGCCCAGGATGAGCAGCTGTGAGTGTCACGTTTATGGTACTGCAGTTGCTATTCATACTTTTGCCTGCACTGAGCCGAACAAATCCTTGTTTTGTGCTGTAATTTAACCATAAACCACCACTATACTGTAGCTTGATCATGGTTTCCGAATTTCTAGTGGTAAATGTTTCTACACTCCTGCAATCTTGCTGTTTAGTCATAGGAGGAGTGCAAAATGACTCTGGACTTTTGCTTTTCAAACTACCACCCAGTTTGCTTCTTTGTTCTGCATTCCCATGTTAGCATCACTGAGGAATCATTTGGTAGAAATTGGATAGAGGACTCATGTTCATTGGTCTTGATCCACATTGCACCAACAGATGAGAATGAGATTGATCCCCATGTTCATGTTTTTGGTAGTAATTGGTTTTCTGGAACATGAAGTTACATGATCTGGCAAGTTTACAGATCAGGTATTTGCATACATTCTTTACCTAGATGATCCTCGGCCAATTTATTCAGAAAACAATTATGCCATCTTTTCACTCAAATTTTTAAACCTGTTACTATTTGCCTACACACTTTATGATGTATGAAGATAACTTTAGCTATGTTGTCATGTGCCAAGCTAATTCTTTGTGATTCCAAGTGTTTTTTTCTTGTCCCAAATTGTCACTTGTTTGTAAACTAGTCCATTCTTGCTTCATTTTGGCCTTAACTTGTTGTGTTGCAAGTGTTTGCATAATTCATATACAGTTCTAGGAACATTTTAGTTGTGCTGGTGCATAATGCATATACAAACTCAGCAGGCCATATTTTTTTGTCTAGTGTTTGCATTCTTCAGTCTACTCTTGTGCGTAATTAATATTTTGTCTTATGTTTGCAGCTTCAAGTGGTAAGACGACAGGCATGAAGTGAACACAGTTAAAAGTGCAGAATCGTCCTGGTACATACTAGTACAAAGTAGTTGAAGCTGATGTTGGGTTGAAAAAGAAATTGCATTGGCTGTGCCGCTCTTGGTGGTTGGAACTATGGGATATTTTCCAGAATGATGAGAATAAATGGCTGCGACACTTGTGCTTAGTGCTTACTATGTTTGCAAGCTTGTGGTTGAATGGAATTCATGCCCTGTCCCTACTTAGCTATCTGTTGGCATTAGAATTATCTTTGGTACACTTTTTCATACCTTGGATGGCGTAGCTTATCTGTTGCATGTGTTATTTGAATGCGTCTTCACCTGGAATTTGTAGTAATTTTTTTTTCAAGTTTTGCAAGTAAATGGTTGCTTACTTGTGGGTTGTGAAGTGTGACATAAAAAAAATCAGTTTTTATCAGTATGGTGTAAAAATCAAAGTTTTATTATCTAAAATTGTACGATGGCAATCCTTGCCTGTCAAACAACAGTTTATGTGCAGGGTATGTGGATTTGAGGGAAAATAGGGGAGGCGTTCACCTGATCCCCAGTCATTATCTAAACACTCTGGCAGGGGAATGGAAGTTTGTACAAGGATGTTTATGAAGGGATTAGGCATTGGAAGTGGATTTTTACTTCCATTCCCTTGTTTGGCATATGATGCGAATTGGCGTGGGATAAAACTCTGCTCACCAATTAACATGGTACCCCTTGGAAAGAAATCAGTGGGATTTGGCTTCCTCAACTCTCAGTCTTCTTCCCACTTCAACTTCCATTCCCCATCTCTAATTCCCCCAAATCAAACACGCTGAAGCTTTTAACCCCCCACGCACACACATCAAGAGCGCTGGCAATTTTCAGCATATCCTTCATAGAATTTCCAAGTTTAGAATCGGCAACAGTTTACGTTACACAGTCGCAATGATTCTGCAAGAACTTGTGCAAACCCTTGGTGGGCATGCAATCAATGATGGTTGCAGTCATAACCAATATTTCTCTGTTGAAAGGCTTCAGGTCAATCACCTTTTTTGCTTCAACGTCATGACCTTGTTCCGTACTCCATCTGTCCTTTAAAGAGTGTACTTTCAATTTTATTGGAGGGTCAAACTATTTTAAAGTTTGACCGAGCTTGTGCGAAAATATATCAATATTTGTGAAACCAAATAGGTATATGATGAAAATTTATTTTATTATGAATCTAATGGTACTGATTTGATGGCATAAATGTTAATGTATTATTGTATAAATACGGTCAAACATAAAAATGTTTGTCTTTTCAACAAAGTTGGAAGTACACTCTTCAAAGGATGGAGTGAGTAGGTCCTTGACCTTTTTGAGCTTGCCCTTACCGATTGTTCGATGGAGAGCATGAGGTAGGAGGAACTGAGGAGGGAGTCTGGTTGCGTCGAGTGGGGTTGGGAAAAGGAAGGTATCACATGTTGTATATACAAATACGCGATTGCAACTCGGCTAACTGAGATTTAGTTTGGTCTCATTCATGAGCACAACCGTGGATGTGTGAAGCGTGTCTCCAGTGGATTTGTCTTTCGTGGATCTGCGCGGATCTGATTGTCGTTTGTCTACGTTTGTGTGTATCCATGTTAGATCCTTTCGATCTACGTTACTCTTCATCGATGACGGCTGCTGATGCGCCGGTCCTACTTAGGGCATCTCCAACAAAGACCTGCAAAACTCCAGCATATGGTGTCCAAACAACTTTTATTTACGTTTGCAATCCAATGGGGACCTGTATCAATCCGCGAAGCTGTCCGAACATCCAAATTCCGGTATTTTGGAGACAAACATGGGGGAGTTTTGTTGGAGTCTGAACATGCACTTGACGAATCACATGCATGTCCCTCTATTCTCTCTCATCTCAGGCGGAGAGTCGCCATGGAGATGTCGCCCGCGGTGCCGGCTTCGAGGTAGCCACTCCATGGGGGTGCAGGGTGGAGCACTGTTGGCGCCGGGAGGTCGAGTTAAGGAGAAGGTGCGATGCGATTAGTGTACAGCTTCTTCGGTGGCGCTGAGTAGGCCTCGGCTTCGTTTGAGGAGTCGGTGAGGATGTTGCAGTTCCGGTGGAGTAGGTTAAGGCGGCGCTGTGGGGCTGGAGCAGCCGTGATAGACGAGGTGATTATCGGAGCAGCTCCTTGGACGTGGAGGACGGGGCGGCTGAACCGGCGGGACGACGAGATGGACGACGGATCCTCATCCGGGGAGGTGGACGAGGGACGTTGAGCTGTTGCGGTGGAAGATGTCGTCGGGGAAGAGGCTCCGGCTGGGCAGCGGTGAGGTGGCGGACGGAAGAGGGTGGGGTTTCGCGGCTGGAGCGGAGAGGTTATGGCGGCCTGGGATTTTGAATGGCGAAAAGGAGGCAATGGGAGGGGGAACCATGACTTAGGGACACGCTTGTCCAAAATATCGGGTGTGTTACAAAAGTACCCCCACCTATTTGAACTACAACCCTTTCGGCTTAGGGTTAGAAGAGGGATTTCGTGCGTCGGGATTTGGCAGCTGGAGGGAGTTTTCGCGCGCGTTGTAATTTCGGGATAGCAAGGCGCGTGTTGTGAAGGCGCCAGTTCTGGGAGCACGATATCTGAATTTTTGGTATATAACAAGGCGTGGGTTGAAATTGAGGGACAAGCCAAACGTTTAATATTATACCGGTACGTACCAAATCAATTCACACTTCTCTCAACGAAAAAAAAACGAAAAAAATAAAACTATTCACACCACACAAGAGAGTCTTATCCCGATTTACTATACAAATGTTATTCAAAGCTACTCCCTCCTTTCATCTATATAGGGCCTAATGCGTTTTTCGAGGCTAGCTTTGACCAAATATTAAAGCAATAATATATGACATGCAACTTACGGAAAGCACACTGTCAAATTCGTGTGTTAAAAGGAGTTTTCAATGATATTATTTTCACATTGTGCATGTCATGTACTATTAATCTTGTCAATAGTCAAAGGCGGTCTTAAAAACGCATTACGCCCTATATAGATGGAAGGAGGGAGTATGAATCCATGTTATGTCCAATTAATTTTTTTGCTGGCTATATAATGCATGTAACCTACTCATACCAATATTTTAGTGCATTCAAAATGTCTATACTACCGCTGCAATTTGAACTGAATTTGAATTTGTTTATCTATTTCAATAAAAATCTACAATCATGATTGTTGCCAACTTCAACCACCATTTGTGTATTACCTTAATAACACAACACATGATTACTATAGAGATAGATATACACTATGTGTACTATATGAAGTCGAATTCTATTTTTTGAATAGACTTGATGTTGATTCCAAATAATAGTATATTTGATGTACTAACTATATATTCATAATCTAAACCATGTTCCATACGTACACTGTGTTTATCACACAAAGTATAGTGCCCCGCCCCCTACGTTATGGCAAGTATTTAGCCCTGAGCTGCAAAACCCACACATTAGCCTAAATTATAATCAATGTTCTACATTATGATATCTTCTTCAAGTATCCGTATCCATTTTTTTATAATGAATTATGATCTTTGTTCGTCTTTTACACCTTCCCGATCCTTTTCTATTTATAGCTAGTTAGCGCTAACTTTCTATCATGCATGCACATGCCCGCAGCCCTCTCACCCTCGCTCAGTGTCCCCTCCATCGCGCACGTTCGTTATTTCTCTTTAGACCGTTCACCTGCAGTGTGTGTAGGCCCCCCGGCTCCTTCTTTCTGGCACACATCGGTCGATATACCTCTCTAGCCAAGTGTGCCTACCACAAACACATATATACTTTCCCTCTTCTCTTCTCGCCATCCATGCCCCCCTAGGTCCAATATGGTTCCACGCAGGTGCACACTCCCGCCCTTCTTTTCATTGATCTCATACTCGCACACTCCCCCCCCCCCTCGACATGGTACGTCTCTCGCACCACCTCCTAGCCGCACCCCTCTCCCCCTGCTTGTCTCTTAGGACCTTATCTGCTTCTAACACATGCATGCATGTGTACGTACGAATCTCCCTACATATAGCCAGGTCGACTATAATTCGTTTTCCCCGCGCACCGATACACTTACCTCACTAGTTATGTCTCTCCCTTTCTCGGACACATGACGGTTGATCTTCATATGTAGTTATCTATACCTACTAATAAAGCAAGGAGCGTTTCGCCAATTTTTTCATCCGTTCACCACCAAATAGATTTTTTTTCTATCCGAGGTAGTACTAAATTCTTATGCGTTTGTCTGCTAGAAAAAATGGTTTTTCCAAAATTTCGCACGTGGCCCGCGTGTTGTGGCCCAGCGAAGCCAACCCACTTATTTTTCTGCCCACACAGCTGGGAAAATTCTATTTTCCGCACAGGGCGACAAATAGACGGTGTTTCTCATAGGACAACCAATAATGCGCTGGCCCATTTTTATTTCTTTCGGTGTTTTACTTCTATTTTTATTGTTCTTACCCTATCTCTTTTTTCCCATCCAAGATTTTTTTTCTTATAAAATTTGTTTCATAAACTCAAAAATGTCGAAAAAACATTTAGAATTAAAAAAAATCAAATTTTGTAAAATGTTCAGAATTACAATTTTTTACTATTTAGAATAATATTTGGAAAATGAATTTTTTTCCCGTTTTTCAAAAAACTATTGTTTTTAAAAATTATTGTTTAGAATTATTATTTTAATTTTTTTACTATAGAATAACACATCTCGAAACTGCATGAACAAAATCATAACATAAATTATACATTATTATGTCTTCATATTTAGGAAGATATTGTGAGCGTAACTTAAATTGTTAGGCTCGTTGTGGTGGAATTAATACCTCATGTGTGCATTCATATGGCTGACTATATGTGCATGTATGTGGGCGTCTATCTTTTGTGCTGTATTTTTTTTTTTTTTTTTTGCAGGGAATATTTATATTTTTTAAAAGTAGGAAGACATTTTCGCCAACTTTTAAGAAGCTTCTTCTCCTCTCTAACTCTTCTCCTCTATGGTTCGCAGCAATGTACTCCCTCTGTTTTTAAATGTAAGTTTTTTAGGGATTCCACTAGCACATATGCTCGTGCATTGCAACGGGAGAAAAATATAATATGCATTTAAAGTTAGTGAGACTTATATGTGCAAGCAAAATCCTGTGTGCACGTGAAAAGGCACATTTAGCTTCTCGGTTTCGCCGGGTGTGAAGTAATCAATCCGCTATTTTCCATTCATTGATCGAGGGCATTTAAGAGTTTTTTACGTCATCGTACGCTAAAGAAGACCCATGAATTATTCAATCTATTTTTCCTTCCAACCGAGGAGATTTAAAGATATGAAGTATCTTAATATAGCAGGAAACATGAACCAATTTTTAGATCCTGAACATGTTTCTGAAAATTATGTACACTTTCAGAAAACCGCGAACAAAATTTGAAACAAGAACATCTTTTTAAATTCACAACATTTTCTCAAAACACCATTTTTTTAATAAAAACATGGACATCATTTGATTTTGTGAACATTTTTTAAAACAGGAACATGTGTTGAAAATTCATAATATTTTTTGAAAATATGTATCTTTTATATGCGAACATTATTAGAATTGTTAAAACTTTACTAAACCAAGAATATATTTCGAATTTGGAGAATTTTTTTAAATGCCATTTTCATTTTAGAAATCTCGAATAAAATTTAAAAACAATATTTTTTTGTAAAATGGGAAAAAGTTCACTTTCCAAATGTTTTCTAAAAAGTACAAAAAATTGTAATTCTGAACATTTTACAAAATTTGATTTTTTTAATTCTGAACGTTTTTTCGACAATTTTGAATTTATGAAATAAATTTTATAAGAAAAATAATCTTGGATGGGAAAAAAGAGATAGGGGAAGAACAATAAAAATCTCTCCCTAATCTTTACCTTTACCTAATAATAAAGAAAATTGGGTTTCTGTCGTCCGTCATTCGCTTTTTTTACAAAAAAGTCCCTGTACTTCTTCATAATTAAACCCGCAGTCCCTTTTTTAAGTGAATCTGAGAAAATGTTTTGTTTTTACAAAAAAGCCCCTGCATTTGTAGTAATTCAACCCGCGATCCCGTCTTCCTCTTCCTCAACACCTCCGCCGCCTGATAAAAAACAGAGGTGGCGATCTCCGCCGGCCAGCCTCCAGATCTCCGACGACTGCGAGTGGTTCACGCGCGCCCACTCCCGTCGGCCCTTCTCTTTGCCGCCGTCTGTGCCTCCCCTGGCCGGGACCTCCTCCGCCTCTTTGCCACCACTACCGTGAATAAAAAAAGGCAGCACTAGCTGCCCAGCTTACAGAGGAGAATGGTTGCAGCTAATTTGCCATTTAGGCTAATCTTAAAGAAAAAAGAGAGCCCAGATAAAGATTCAGAAAAAATAGTCCAAGCGTCCACCGGCGAGATCTGGGCCCGCAGACCCGCAGCAAGGCGTAGTCGGAGGAGGGTGGGCTGGACACGACCACGCCGATCGGAGCCCGAAGCCCCGACGCAGATCCACGCGGCCCCGTCAAGCAGCCGCCAAGGTCAACCTTGAGCAGGCCACCGTTGCTGCGTCGACCCTGAGCAGACCACCGCTGCCGCGCCTTGAAGGTCGAGGCCAACGCTGCCGCGCCCTCCGCCACAGGCCCAGCCAACACCGTGTGCGCTGTTAGAGTTGTGTCGAATATTGTGTACAAGGTAGGTTACAGTTGGACTTGTAGTTGTATTATATTGGCATAGGTTACATCGTGTGTCTATCCTCGCTATATAAGAGAGGCCTAGGATACAAGTGTCCTACTAGAACACGACGCCATATCCTATGTAAACACAATACAACTACAAGTCCAATTGTAACCTACCTTGTACACAATATTTGACACAACTCTAACAAACTCCACCTTGGCGAATATTCTTCACCACCTTGAATTCGTCAATACGTCAAACTTTCATGTACATTGGACTTGAGCTTATCCCATGAGTACCGCTACTACTCCAAAGACTCCATATGACTCCACCTACAACTTGTAGTCCCTTCTTTTCTTGACCACAGTCAGCACTCGAGCAAAATTAAGTTCCTTGTTACTCTAGCTTGTGCTCCCAACTTCCAGAGTATCCGTCCAACACCATCACACACCGATCACTGACCTGCGTGAAAGTGAACAACTCACATATTGGATGTCATACATAAGAGTTACCTGAACTCAACATCACTGCCCCTTTCTTGACCGCCTGTCTGAAACATGAAGGAATTTCATCGTTGCTTGTAGTCATCCCGAGTCAAATTCGCAGTTGTCTCACCACATGTATGGCCACCAGAGCCCTGGCCCGTCTCCATGTCCCATGCATACCGCACGCCTCGCCGCTATTACCGCGTCAAGCCTCCGTTGTCCCGATCGAGTCTTAAGGGTCGCGAACCCACACCACTCAACCCCCACTGCAGAGTGCCACCGATCATCACCGACCGATGACGAGTTTCACGCTTCCATCAGACCACTGGGCTCCAGTCTGAACTATGTGTCACTCGCTTTTTCTCATCCGCTGAATAGGCTTCGACTCTCTGTGCACTTACGCCGTAGCCCCTCAATCCAGCTCCACCTTCAACATGACTCCATGGTGGTTGTACGTGCCACCCCGCGCCTCGTCGACTCCAAGCTCTCATGTGCACCGTCTTGAATCAAACCCGCGCTATAGTCTTGTCGAAGCCACACAAGCCCTCGGGGCCTGCGCCACGTGTTTCCACGCCCCAGAAGTCGGTCACCATCATCATCACGCTCCTACGTCGTTGTCGCCGATCCCGCACCGTCTTCTGTACCAACCGACTTGCGTCGATCCCGTCAGACTGCCCAGTCCGACCCAGCTGAACTCGTTCGACTGTATGACACGCTCAAGGCTCCCAAAACGTCTTCCGCGAATTTCCATCCATCATGTGATAATTCCATCTTAGCTGAATTGACTTCCCGCAATGCCTTCAAGCATCCTCGTTGTGCCAACAAATCTTTCGTCCTTGTCTGCCATAACCCAAGGTTTTTAGTTCTGATGAACTTCTCCACCTCAAACCCGATGCCCGATGACGTCATGATTCTTTGTACGACTGACCTTGCAAAAAATAACCGAGCTTCTTTCCACGATGCCAAAGTACATAAGCAAACCTAACGTGGTCACCTCCCGGTGCTAGTAGCAATTCAACCAAAACAATGTTGGTCTTCACGTGGTGTAGCTCCTAGGCTCAACTCTCAATGCTAGCTATTTGCTTTGTCAAATCCTTAGCCTTCCTGATGTACGCATATCCCTTGATAGACTTTTTCCTTGCCGATTGATCTGCCTCCGTGTCACACAAGGACTCAGTCCTCTTTTTTCCAAAACAAATCCTTCGATACGATTGCTTCGTACTCGGCCGCACGACCAAACCTGGACCTGGCTACGGTTGCCACGACCATGATCTCGAGCGCCACACGCCTGGCCTGGCCACCTGCCTCCCGTTAGTCCGTCTAGGCCGCCGCACCACGTGCGCGCTGTGCGCTTTCACAGCCAGCGCTCCGAACCGATGTGCTGTCTGCCAGTCCGCGCACGATACGCCACCGTCGTTGATTGCATCTCGCCGAGTTCACGCCTGTATCGATTAAATCGATCTCACCAAGAACTCGTCTGATCACCGAATCGACCAAACAACTACAACTCACCGCCGCCAAGACATCCAACCACGTTACTGCTTCTTCATCCTCTAGACCAACGACCCGCTGCCTCCGAACGACCTAGCTCATTGTGACGCCCGGGTATTTAAGCTACAGTGGGCCTTTGCTAATGATGCCACGTCACCTCGTTTACTGTTGCTAATCTCGCGACGGTTCGAAACTTTTTAAATTAAAAATTTAAATATTGTCAAACATCAAAAATTTTCAAATATCAAAACAAAAATGTTCGGTTAGTGCCAAATATTACAAAGATAATTATGGTGTAAGGTTCACAATTTTATAAAATGCCTAAGTGTTTATAGATAAACTAAAACAGAAAAGAATAAATAAAAAGAAAAGACAAAAGGTAAAACAAAAAAAAATATAAAAGAGAGGGAGAGAACCCCCTGGCCATCTAGGCCTCGGCCCAGCAAGCCGACGGGCCGCCAGGCCAGCCCACTGGCCCGGCCGGACCCTCCCACTCCACCTTATCCCCCTGAAACCCTAACCCCCACCCCCACGTCGCCCCCATTCGCTCCCACTCCTCCCTCTCGCCCTTCCCCGATCTGGATCGGGGCAACCCCCCGATCCCGTCGCCCCAGCGCCGCCTCCACGGCGCCTCATACCCCCCTCGCAATCTCTCCTCTCCCCCCCGATCCCCTCCTTCTCCTCCCCCGCGCCGTCCGGATCGGGAGCTGCCCGATCCCGTCGCCCCCCCCCCCTCGACGCCGACGACCCTCGCCGGATCGCTCCCCCGACGCTCTTCGTCGTCTGCAGCACAGGCGCCTGCCCCCTCGACCCGAGCTAAATCGGGGGGGGGGGGGGCTCGGCCCCGCGGCGCCCCGAGCCTCGGCGCTGCTCCTCACCGCCGTCATCGCGTCGCCTCCTCACCTCTCCCTCGCGCTACTCCGGCCACCCCGACCTCCACCGCGCCCGCTGCCCTAGTCCCTACAAAGCCCGGTGAGGCCCTCGGCCTCCGTTCCCCTACGCCCGCCGCGCTCGCACACGGCCGTGGCCTCTCCCTAGCTCGCCGGCGTTTTGCCGTCCTTGCTCGTCGTGCCGCTCGTGCTCCCCGTCGTGGCCATCGCCCGCACCGTCGCCGCCGTGTGCCGAAGCTCGCGCTCCGGGCAGCACGCGCCCTCCCTCCTATGCCCGCGCACGCCCCTTGTTCCCCGCATCGTCGTGTGCTCGCCCGCGCCTCCCACTGCCCTCTGCCGCTAGCTCCTCGCCCCGCCATGGCCTCGCCGGCGCCCGCGCCTGCAAGCTGCCCTGGGCCTCCTCGCCCCGGCGATCTGGGCGAACGCCCAGTCGGGCGCCGCAATGCCCGACCCGCCCCTGCGCCCGATCCGCTAAGGCCCCCGGGGCCAATGACAAGTGGGCCCCCGCCCAGAGAACGTTTTAATAAAAAAAAATAATTAGAAAATAATAGTAATAATAAATAAATAATGAAATTAATTAATTAACTAATTAATTAACTAATTAATTAACTTAATTAATTCTGATTAAATTAACCAATTAAAATTAATTAAACTAATGATTAATTAACTTAATTAACTACTGTTAATTAGCTAATTAATTAGTATGACAGTGGGGCCCACCCCCCTTAATTAATTATGAATAGTTTAATTAACCTGTTAATTAAAATGTGTCACTGACCAGTGGGACCCACTGGTCAGGTTGACCAGTCAACTCTGTTGACTGCTGATGTCAACATGACATCATGCTGATGTCATTAATTCATTTTCGAATTAATTAAATAATTAATTAAATTCCAGAAATTAATAAAATCTTTAGAAAATCATATCTTTTAATCCGTAACTCGGATTAAAATACTTTCTACATGAAAGTTGCTCAGAACGACGAGACGAATCCGGATACGCAGTCCGTTCGTTCGCCACACACCCCTAACCTATCGAACTCGCAACTTTCCCCCTCCGGCTCCTCTGCCCGAAAACGCGAAACACCGGGAATACTTCCCCGATGTTTCCCCCCTTAACCGGTACCACCTCATACCACGTTAGGGCACACCTAGCACCGCTCATTGTCATGTCACGCATCGTCGTGTTTATGTTTGCATTGTATTCATTGTTTCTTCCCCCTCTTATCTCCGGTAGACTACGAGACCGACGCTGCTGCTGCCCAGTTCGACTACGGAGTTGACGACCCCTCCTTCTTGCCAGAGCAACCAGGCAAGCCCCCCCCTTGATCACCAGATATCGCCTATTCTCCTCTATACTGCTTGCATTAGAGTAGTGTAGCATGTTACTGCTTTCGTTAATCCTAGTCTGATGCATAGCCTGACATTGTCGCTACATCTGTTGATACCTTACCTGCAATCCTAAATGCTTAGTATAGGATGCTAGTTTATCATCATTGGCCCTACATTCTTGTCAGTCTGCCTTGCTATACTATCGGGCCGTGATCACTTGGGAGGTGATCACGGGTATATACTATACATACATACATACTATACAGATGGTGACTAAAGTCGGGTCAGCTCATTGAGTACCCGCAAGTGATTCTGACGAGGGGGCTGAAAGGACGGGTGGCTCCATCCCGGTAGAGGTGGGCCTGGGTTCCCGACGGCCCCCGACTGTTACTTTGTGGCGGAGCGACAGGGCAGGTTGAGACCACCTAGGAGACAGGTGGGCCTGGCCCTGTTCGGCGTTCGCGGATACTTAACACGCTTAACGAGATCTTGGTATTTGATCTGAGTCTGGCTACGAGCCTATACGCACTAACCATCTACGTGGGAGTAGTTATGGGTATCCCGACGTCGTGGTATCAGCCGAAGCACTTCAGACGTCAGCGACGGAGCGGCGCGCGCCGAATTGGACTGGAACGCCACTAGGCTAGGTCTGCTTTCGGCCGCGTACGCAACGTGCAGGTGTGCTATGGGCGATGGGCCCAGACCCCTGTGCGCTTAGGTTTAGACCGACGTGCTGGCCTCTCTATTGAGCCTAGGTGGGGCTGCGACGTGTTGATCTTCCGAGGCCGGGCATGACCCAGGAAAGTGTGTCCGGCCAAATGGGATCGAGCGTGTTGGGCTATGTGGTGCACCCCTGCAGGGAAGTTAATCTATTCGAATAGCCGTGATCTTCGGTAACAGGACGACTTGGAGTTGTACCTTGACCTTATGACAACTAGAACCGGATACTTAATAAAACACACCCTTCCAAGTGCCACATACAACCGGTGGTCGCTCTCTCTCAGGGATACGAGGAGGGGATCGCCGGGTAGGATTATGCTACTGGAGATGTTACTTGGAGATGTTACTTGGAGATGCTACTTGGAGATGCTACTTGGAGGACTTCAATCTACTCTCTTATACCTGTTGCAAGACGAAGGTGACCCGAAGCGTAGTCTTCGACAGGATTAGCTATCCCCCTCTTATTCTGGCATTCTGCAGTTTAGTCCACTGATATGGCCTCCTTACACATATACCCATGCATATGTAGTGTAGTTCCTTGTTTGCGAGTACTTTGGATGAGTACTCACGGTTGCTTTCTCCCCCCTTTTCCCCCTTTCCCTTCTTTCTGGTTGTCGCAACCAGATGCTGGAGTCCAGGAGCCAGACGCCACCGTCGACGACGACCCCTACTACACCGGAGGTGCCTACTACTACGTGCAGCCCGCTGACGACGACCAGGAGTAGTTTAGGAGGATCCCAGGCAGGAGGCCTGCGCCTCTTTCGATCTGTATCCCAGTTTGTGCTAGCCATCTTATGGCAACTTGTTTAACTTATGTCTGTACTCAGATATTGTTGCTTCCGCTGACTCGTCTATGATCGAGCACTTGTATTTGAGCCCTCGAGGCCCCTGGCTTGTATTATGATGCTTGTATGACTTATTTTATTTGTAGAGTTGTGTTGTGATATCTTCCCGTGAGTCCCTGATCTTGATCGTACACATTTGCGTGCATGATTAGTGTACGATTGAATCGGGGGCGTCACAAGTTGGTATCAGAGCCGACTGCCTGTAGGAATCCCCCTTCCAACTCCTTGGCCGAAGTCGAGTCTAGACTTTACAAAACTTTTACTAACATGGCTGTGCGGCCCATGGGCCCACGTCGCCATTGGGTGGTAGTAGGATCTTTTACTCCTCGACCTATACTCTGGGACTCTTATTTCTCTTCTATTCGGGTTAAATGATTTTTGCTAAAATCTAACATTAGGATCTCGTTATCACTTTCACCCGGAGAGCCCCTTATTAATGATGATCGTCTGCGGCACGTGAAGACCCTGAAGATACTCTCCGTTGTTAACCCGAGAACTTATGTTCATCGCATTTGCAATTCCCCTTCCACCGTCAACCCTTATGGATAACTACTTGCAGTTGTTATTCTTACATTCATCCCCAGTTGGTCTTGTCATTACCAGATACCTCGAAACACTCGTCGTTGTCTCGATAATCCTTGAGATTATCACCTTGCTGTTCCTTGTCACCTGAATACCCCTATGGATAATTCTCGCACTTATCGAGTATCCGCTCATCCCCCAGTTGTTCATGTGTTTCACAATGGTCTTCGAAATACTATTTGATCCTCCAAAAATCCTTAATAGCTTATTGCTCTGCAATACTTGTCTGCTTGCATTATGGATGCTTTCCATTGGCAATATTCGTTAGTATCCTTAGGCATCGTCATTTTGATCCTATTGATTCAGCATGTGTGCGAATGCACACAATCATCTATCAACCCTTCTAAATTATCCTTCCGGCTCAGACATCATTTTTGAACATGAGCTGGTTCTCGACCAAACTATTTGTCGTCAATTGTGCCTCTGGTATATTCAACTTATCCATCCCTACTCAGAGCATTGCTTCTGATCCTTTGTTTTGGAAATCGAAATTCCTTTATTATCTAAGCATCGAATCATTCCGATGTTCTATAATATGATGCCCGTGCATTCTTCTTCCTCTGGTTGAGTACCGATGCTCACGTCAGATCCCTTGTGGACCACCAAATCCTTTGTTGGATTTTATCTGACAACGCCCTTCATATTCAATAACCTTGTGAGCCTTTCCTCTGATACATAATGCCTTTGGTAAATTGTATCCTCTGCTTTCTTAACCATGCTCTGTCTTCGAGCTTGAGTTAATTACTTCTAAAGATTCTGGTATATGATTATAAGATGCCCCGATGGGTTGAACCTATGCCTTCCTTAATGGGTGAGAACTCGAAAGTTTTCACGAGTCGTACTCTTCTGGTATTTTGCCAGATAAAATTTCAAAACTACGACGTTATCGAGTGCGAGAAGTGAATGAAAGGTTATGCATTGGAGAAGTGGGAGTCGACCTTGAACTTTGTGTTCATGCCCATGGACCCGATGTACATCTTCTCATCGAAGCTTCTTTTAAAATTAATTATTCCCTTGATATAAGTTCATCTTATATCTGGGGTATGGCCTTTTACAATCGTGGTTCCGACCATGTTCTCCTTTAAATACCATTTTTGATGCAAGTGTAAGCACTTGTCTTCTGTGGATCAATACCCCGGTACAACCTCTACTTTGATCTGTCGTCGAGTATTACCCCATGGTATCTCGAGATTATCTTGGAACTGCATAACTTCCTATGAGTTCTTCATCAAGTACTACATACTCACTGATTACAATTTTTCATGGGCTCTGAGTTATTGAACACTCAAAGACATCGATAACTGAACCGAGTCCGCTTCTAAATAATTCTTGATATCATAATACTACTTGCCATCTTCGTTCATTCCTTGGTCCCCGTATTGTTTCAACCGGAATACCGACAATGGAGCTATGACGTGTGAATTCAAAACTTCTAGCAACCCTATTACTTTGAAGTGAATGGGCGATAGTTCATTCTAAGTCCTTCGCTAATTGAATCACCATTCTGACATTGGTCGTGCAACCCAACCCATATTTCGGGCGCACCTTTCAACCAATGTTTAATTGTGTATGTTTTCCTCGAGCATACTTCCCTATATCATTCGATCTGACAAATGTTATCTCCTTGTTCACTTAATGGTGGAAATCCATCTTTTGGGAATCTCGGTGAATTGCCGTTGAGTTCACCAGACACCTCCTTGTCCTCTCCCTGGTTTAATGGTGAACTATTGCTTCAGAAACCCGCTCCCATAGTTCATTTCCCGAGAAGCTTGCAATGCCATTTCCACGATTTGTGTTGCACCTTTTATTCTCAGACATCTTGAGTCTGAGGTATCATTACACCAATCGGATATGAATCTCGGTCAGATATGATGGTTGGGACAACTTTCCAAGAGTTATAATGTTGATCCTCTGATGACCCGGTAACATGATGTCATGCCTAGCACCCCCCCCCCCCGGCTGGAGGACCTATCATTATAGATTCCTTTTCAGCAAGGTTATCCATTCATCCATGAGGAAATTGTAAGACTTATTCTACAAGTTATTCTTGATGGATCCTTCGTGTTTCCAAAGTTTGATCTTCACCTGAAGACCATGTCAATTCTATCTCGAAGCATGTCAATGGTACTCCGATGTTTCAACAAGAACATTTGAAGCACGATGCTAAATTTTGCTTATCATTTATCCTAACACCGTTGTATGGGTAATATCATGAGATTCCTTCCCCCTTACCTAAATGGTTTTCTACTTTATATCCTGTCATGGATATCATGCTCTGCTTGTCATTAGGAAGGATATACCCCTGAAATATGTGTTTAAACACATTTTCCTTTCCATTGTTCTGTTTAATCTGATGATCATATTTTCCTTCCATTGGTTTGTTTAGACCTTTGCTATGATCTATATGATATAAGCAGTAATAATCCACTGCTTGTGCAAACACCCCGATGTACAACTCTGTCAGTAAGACCCTGTTTCTATTGTTGATGGCATTTAGGTAACCGCCGATGGATGAGAACTTTGCCTCTTGGCCCGCCTCGTTCAACGAGCAGGAAAATAGTTCTCTTCGTCCCTCGCCCTTGGTATCGACGTTGTCGCCGACATAATCGACAGGCTACCCCCCTGACATGCCTTGCTTGCA
The DNA here is from genome assembly GCF_018294505.1 of Triticum aestivum. NCBI lineage: Eukaryota > Viridiplantae > Streptophyta > Magnoliopsida > Poales > Poaceae > Triticum > Triticum aestivum. Next base: position 681,633,588 of record NC_057801.1, on the reverse strand, counting down.
TGATCACGCAAGACGTCTCCGCCCTTCCTACTTCTAACCCACATGGTGGGCCCATAACCCACAGGTCCACTGGATCGAAACCTGACTCTCCGGCACACCCATATCTCCGAAGTTATTCCTCACGATTGGCTTCGTATGAAGATCACCAACCACCTTCCTAGAGACGATCTATTCTGGTACCAGATGCAATACTTATTCTCGTTGCTCTGAACCCCTTTCACCCTTTGTTTCAGGCATCGAACGATTGCCTGCCCGCTCGAAACTTCCCAGGATACCTCCTTACTTTGCTCTTGATATTTTCTTAAGTTTCGGTTCGAGAGTTACTTTCCGCCACCTGCCTTGATGTTGTCGACCCGATAGTCAACCTTGCCGAGGTCCGTTCTCCCAGAATGCCCACCCTTTATTCCTTCGTAAGTACGATGGAGTTCCGGAAGAAAGGACGCCGACTTCATCTTGATGACCTAAAGCAGAGAAATGAAGATATCAATGTATTGGACCGGCCTCTTCGAGAAGAGCAGGCCAGGATGAGAAGAATCGCTAGATTCGTTACCAAACTTCCCCCCTTACACCCCTCTTAAATCTCGGGACGAGATTTCTTGTAGTGGAGGAGAATTGTGACGCCCGGGTATTTAAGCTACAGTGGGCCTTTGCTAATGATGCCACGTCACCTCGTTTACTGTTGCTAATCTCGCGACGGTTCGAAACTTTTTAAATTAAAAATTTAAATATTGTCAAACATCAAAAATTTTCAAATATCAAAACAAAAATGTTCGGTTAGTGCCAAATATTACAAAGATAATTATGGTGTAAGGTTCACAATTTTATAAAATGCCTAAGTGTTTATAGATAAACTAAAACAGAAAAGAATAAATAAAAAGAAAAGACAAAAGGTAAAACAAAAAAATATAAAAGAGAGGGAGAGAACCCCCTGGCCATCTAGGCCTCGGCCCAGCAAGCCGACGGGCCGCCAGGCCAGCCCACTGGCCCGGCCGGACCCTCCCACTCCACCTTATCCCCCTGAAACCCTAACCCCCACCCCCACGTCGTCCCCATTCGCTCCCACTCCTCCCTCTCGCCCTTCCCCGATCTGGATCGGGGCAACCCCCCGATCCCGTCGCCCCAGCGCCGCCTCCACGGCGCCTCATACCCCCCTCGCAATCTCTCCTCTCCCCCCCCGATCCCCTCCTTCTCCTCCCCCGCGCCGTCCGGATCGGGAGCTGCCCGATCCCGTCGCCCCCCCCCCTCGACGCCGACGACCCTCGCCGGATCGCTCCCCCGACGCTCTTCGTCGTCTGCAGCACAGGCGCCTGCCCCCTCGACCCGAGCTAAATCGGGGAGGGCTCGGCCCCGCGGCGCCCCGAGCCTCGGCGCTGCTCCTCACCGCCGTCATCGCGTCGCCTCCTCACCTCTCCCTCGCGCTACTCCGGCCACCCCGACCTCCACCGCGCCCGCTGCCCTAGTCCCTACAAAGCCCGGTGAGGCCCTCGGCCTCCGTTCCCCTACGCCCGCCGCGCTCGCACACGGTCGTGGCCTCTCCCTAGCTCGCCGGCGTTTTGCCGTCCTTGCTCGTCGTGCCGCTCGTGCTCCCCGTCGTGGCCATCGCCCGCATCGTCGCCGCCGTGTGCCGAAGCTCGCGCTCCGGGCAGCACGCGCCCTCCCTCCTATGCCCGCGCACGCCCCTTGTTCCCCGCATCGTCGTGTGCTCGCCCGCGCCTCCCCACTGCCCTCTGCCGCTAGCTCCTCGCCCCGCCATGGCCTCGCCGGCGCCCGCGCCTGCAAGCTGCCCTGGGCCTCCTCACCCCGGCGATCTGGGCGAACGCCCAGTCGGGCGCCGCAATGCCCGACCCGCCCCTGCGCCCGATCCGCTAAGGCCCCCGGGGCCAATGACAAGTGGGCCCCCGCCCAGAGAACGTTTTAATAAAAAAATAATTAGAAAATAATAGTAATAATAAATAAATAATGAAATTAATTAATTAACTAATTAATTAACTAATTAATTAACTTAATTAATTCTGATTAAATTAACCAATTAAAATTAATTAAACTAATGATTAATTAACTTAATTAACTACTGTTAATTAGCTAATTAATTAGTATGACAGTGGGGCCCACCCTCCTTAATTAATTATGAATAGTTTAATTAACCTGTTAATTAAAATGTGTCACTGACCAGTGGGACCCACTGGTCAGGTTGACCAGTCAACTCTGTTGACTGCTGATGTCAGCATGACATCATGCTGATGTCATTAATTCATTTTCGAATTAATTAAATAATTAATTAAATTCCAGAAATTAATAAAATCTTTAGAAAATCATATCTTTTAATCCGTAACTCGGATTAAAATACTTTCTACATGAAAGTTGCTCAGAACGACGAGACGAATCCGGATACGCAGTCCGTTCGTTCGCCACACACCCCTAACCTATCGAACTCGCAACTTTCCCCCTCCGGCTCCTCTGCCCGAAAACGCGAAACACCGGGAATACTTCCCCGATGTTTCCCCCCTTAACCGGTACCACCTCATACCACGTTAGGGCACACCTAGCACCGCTCATTGTCATGTCACGCATCGTCGTGTTTATGTTTGCATTGTATTCATTGTTTCTTCCCCCTCTTATCTCCGGTAGACTACGAGACCGACGCTGCTGCTGCCCAGTTCGACTACGGAGTTGACGACCCCTCCTTCTTGCCAGAGCAACCAGGCAAGCCCCCCCCTTGATCACCAGATATCGCCTATTCTCCTCTATACTGCTTGCATTAGAGTAGTGTAGCATGTTACTGCTTTCGTTAATCCTAGTCTGATGCATAGCCTGACATTGTCGCTACATCTGTTGATACCTTACCTGCAATCCTAAATGCTTAGTATAGGATGCTAGTTTATCATCATTGGCCCTACATTCTTGTCAGTCTGCCTTGCTATACTATCGGGCCGTGATCACTTGGGAGGTGATCACGGGTATATACTATACATACATACATACTATACAGATGGTGACTAAAGTCGGGTCAGCTCATTGAGTACCCGCAAGTGATTCTGACGAGGGGGCTGAAAGGACGGGTGGCTCCATCCCGGTAGAGGTGGGCCTGGGTTCCCGACGGCCCCCGACTGTTACTTTGTGGCGGAGCGACAGGGCAGGTTGAGACCACCTAGGAGACAGGTGGGCCTGGCCCTGTTCGGCGTTCGCGGATACTTAACACGCTTAATGAGATCTTGGTATTTGATCTGAGTCTGGCTACGAGCCTATACGCACTAACCATCTACGTGGGAGTAGTTATGGGTATCCCGATGTCGTGGTATCAGCCGAAGCACTTCAGACGTCAGCGACGGAGCGGCGCGCGCCGAATTGGACTGGAACGCCACTAGGCTAGGTCTGCTTTCGGCCGCGTACGCAACGTGCAGGTGTGCTATGGGCGATGGGCCCAGACCCCTGTGCGCTTAGGTTTAGACCGGCGTGCTGGCCTCTCTGTTGAGCCTAGGTGGGGCTACGACGTGTTGATCTTCCGAGGCCGGGCATGACCCAGGAAAGTGTGTCCGGCCAAATGGGATCGAGCGTGTTGGGCTATGTGGTGCACCCCTGCAGGGAAGTTAATCTATTCGAATAGCCGTGATCTTCGGTAACAGGACGACTTGGAGTTGTACCTTGACCTTATGACAACTAGAACCGGATACTTAATAAAACACACCCTTCCAAGTGCCACATACAACCGGTGGTCGCTCTCTCTCAGGGATACGAGGAGGGGATCGCCGGGTAGGATTATGCTACTGGAGATGTTACTTGGAGATGTTACTTGGAGATGCTACTTGGAGATGCTACTTGGAGGACTTCAATCTACTCTCTTATACCTGTTGCAAGACGAAGGTGACCCGAAGCGTAGTCTTCGACAGGATTAGCTATCCCCCTCTTATTCTGGCATTCTGCAGTTCAGTCCACTGATATGGCCTCCTTACACATATACCCATGCATATGTAGTGTAGTTCCTTGTTTGCGAGTACTTTGGATGAGTACTCACGGTTGCTTTCTCCCCCCTTTTCCCCCCTTTCCCTTCTTTCTGGTTGTCGCAACCAGATGCTGGAGTCCAGGAGCCAGACGCCACCGTCGACGACGACCCCTACTACACCGGAGGTGCCTACTACTACGTGCAGCCCGCTGACGACGACCAGGAGTAGTTTAGGAGGATCTCAGGCAGGAGGCCTGCGCCTCTTTCGATCTGTATCCCAGTTTGTGCTAGCCATCTTATGGCAACTTGTTTAACTTATGTCTGTACTCAGATATTGTTGCTTCCGCTGACTCGTCTATGATCGAGCACTTGTATTCGAGCCCTCGAGGCCCCTGGCTTGTATTATGATGCTTGTATGACTTATTTTATTTGTAGAGTTGTGTTGTGATATCTTCCCGTGAGTCCCTGATCTTGATCGTACACATTTGCGTGCATGATTAGTGTACGATTGAATCGGGGGTGTCACACTCATGATACCACTTGTTAGAATAAAATCCGACGCAATATTGTCGATCATCCAAGGACCAAGCAATCACACAAGCATGACACATAGATTTGTTAACGAGGTTCGCCGATATGGCTACATCCTCGGGGCCTGATTACGGGCGCTCCTCCCCGTGACACCGTCACAATATCGCACACCGGCCACACGGGCGCCGGCTCCCCTTTGCGCGCCTGTGCTATTATGTTGGCATAGGTTACATCGTGTGTCTACCCTCGCTATATAAGAGAGGCCTAGGATACAAGTGTCCTACTAAAACACGACGCCATATCCTATGTAAACACAATATAACTACAAGTCCAACTGTAACCTACCTTATATACAATATTCAACACAACTCTAACATGCGCAGCCGGGCCACACCACTGTCGCGCCTCCAAGGTCGAGGCCACTACTGCCGCACCCTCCGCCACAAGCCCAGCCAGCACCGTGCGCGCGGCCCGACCACCATGAGCCCATACACAATATGCAGCCGCGCCGCAACCGGGCGACGAACGTGAAGCAGCCGCCACGGGCGTGCGTGAGTTTGGTGTGGCTGGAGAACGGGTAGAAGAGGAAGGAGAGCAGCCACTGATAGAGAGAAGAGAAGGAGAGCAGCGCTGACGATGTGGGTTCGTGGGCTCGCTGGATGGATGAATAGAGGGAAGAAGAAGAAGAGCAGCTCTGTGCTAGAGGAATGGAGATGTGGAAGAAGAGCAACGCAATTGAGAGCTTCTCGGTGGGGATTTTTTTGGTGTGGAATGCAATTTTAGTGGCTGCACCGACCAGAAAGTTGAACTCAGCCAGATCCGGCGGCGGCTGGACTTGTAGGGGCTGCGGCGTCCTGCGTTGGGTCGAGGGCAACCGAGATCCGGCGGCGGTTGCGGCTGGACTTGGGAAAAGAATGAATGGAGAAGGAGAGGCAACGAGGTGTTGCAGGCGGCGACATGGCCGGCGCAACCGACGGAGACGGGGAACTCCTCGGGGGCGGTTTCCCAGGCTGTGCAGGGTCACCCGGCGGCGGTGGGCTTAGGCGCCAACGGCGTGTCCCGGGGTGAGGGGTCGTGGTATGGGAACCACATTCTGTAACATTGTGAAGGAAAGTCACAGTGCTACAATATTTGTCTAGTGTAAAATGAAGAAGAAAAGTTAGAGATTGTTAGTAGATAGTTAGTAGGTTGTTTACTGTTGGTATTTACTGTAGATATAAATAATTTAAAATTAATTTTAATTCACCATCAAATTGTTTATATATAATTACAATAAATATACATGGTAGATCATCAGTTTGCAAATTAATTTAAATCGTTTTTGCCATAATCACATGAATAGAAAGAAAAAAAGTTAAAGTATTATAGCTTTTCTAACTTTCCTTCTTAATGTTAGAGGATCCGGTTCCCGTGATATCGTGGGGCAGTGGATAACCGGCAAGAGCCGAGCCTTGCGGAAGATAACCGCTGTCAACATGAATGGCTTACGAGGGAGGAGTCCATATACATGGCTGAAGGAGCGCCACCGAGGCTGCTTGTTTTTTTCTAGACCAGCCAACGTGTTAAGCTCGCGTGCACACATGTTGACCGCAGTTCTTTTTCTTTTTTACTCACAGACGAGTTTCACCAGATCAAAAAAGAATCTGGAGCCACGCATGGCATCGGCCCCTTTTTCCTCGCCGGTTTCGTAGTTTATTTAGCGCCTTAGTTAGCGGCCAGAGTTGAGTAAGAGGGCGCTTACATAATTACTCTTTACGTATTTTTTTTTGCCTATAAGCGTCTAAGCAAGCGCCGTGCATTGAAAATATGCACATAAGTTAGTACATGTACATCACATTGGTATTAGTACAGGGAAAGTAATAACAAAACTGCCCGCTCCAAGGAATTTGGCCAAAACAGAACTGTGTGCATGACAGTGAAAGTAGTCACTATTCAACCATTTCAGATATTTCGTATTCCAACCAAAGTGCCAAATACAACGGACTATGAGCAAAACAATACACAATTTGTAGCATCAAGTCAGAGGCAAAAAAAAAAAGGCAGAGGCAACCAATCCTCACAAGATTATAACTTTGAAATAGAGAAGAGAAAACCAACCGTGATTGTCGGGCTTACACAACATTAATCAGCAGTGCATGATCCGTCTTTCTTTTGTACCAGTGCCAATCCAGATTGAAAATAAACACCTCAGCAAAATCAGATTGAAGACGAAACAAATCATATATAACCATGCATGTCCGTCGACGACTGTGGGAAGAAGGATAAACGGCAACACTGATAAGATGGCATGTTGAAATAAACGACATCGACCTATTGGGTCTTGAGTCATGGTTACGGTGTTAGAGGCATGTGTTATTTTTTTTCGTTGCAACGCACGGACTCTTTTGCTAGTCTTTCCCTAATAATAAAGTACGGATTGAGTCTCCGGGTTCGGTCTTCGGGTTCACCGTCACAATACGCTTTTTTTCATGTCATAATACGCTTTTACGATTTGTATAAATAAAATTTGAGGTGATACTAATTTGGGGTCCGCAGGGCGACTGCTTCTGGTCTCCCGCGTTCGCTGGTTCAGGACATCGTTCGCAGCTGCATAAGTCAACGGGCCAGAATTTTTATTATGGACCACTAAAAATATTCGATCTCACAACCTACTCTTCCCTCCGGCTGCGGCAATCAGAGTTTGTGATTTCCAATCCAATTCGAATTAATAGTACCACCCCGGCAGTTTGCATCAAATCCTAGCAACTTATATACTTCCAAATTGCAAGAACCAACAAGCCAACAAGAAGAGGATGAGATACGATCAATCAGAGAGGAGAGACGCATGATGAATCCAACAAAAAAGCATTATGAATGAGGTGACTAGCCTAAGAGAAAGCCTCGAGACAAAGCGGGTGGCCGCCGCTGCGCCAGACCGCCTCCGCCAGAGGCCGGCCTCGCAGGCTGCCATGGCGCGCACAGGTCGGCCGCCACATCCGCGACGGGAAGACGAACGCGAACCAGCGTCCCCAAACACCGCCGCCAAATCTGGTGAGCCGCCACTGCGCGCACACCATGGATCGGGGCTAGGTTATAGAGGAAGCCGACCTTTGGGCCCTTAGGCCGTGCGGTAGTTTAGGTGGGCTGGCCCATGTGCCTACTGTTGTCTTCTTTATTAAAAAAAGAAATTAAATGTTGAAAAAGTTATACATGGAGTCTAAGATTTATACTTAGCCCAAATAAAAAAGTTACACCCACTTTGGAAAAGTTGAAAATCAGACTCATTCGAATTTCCAAAAATGTTCATATTTTTTGTGGAGCTGATAAATGCATAAATAATTAAGAGAATGGTTTGGTGGTCTATATTAAAATGTAAAAAGCGTGGGATTTTAGAAAGGTTTGGAACAATTTTGAAAAGGCACTTACATAAAAGCTAGGTTCAAATGATTTTCCCTATTTTTACCTGCTTTTCCCTATTTTTATTTCAAATGAATTTAGGCCTCAATCCCACTAATCAAATCCTAGACATGAAATACTTCTCAATCGGCGAATAATTTTGTAAAATCACCAACGTTTTTTGAAACAGCAAGTTTTTCATGATTTCTCAAACATTTTTTGAATTCATTCACATTTTATAATTTATCTAACATTTTTAAAAACAAGAAACTTTTAATAATTTCGAATTCTTGAATTAATTTTAAGAAGAAAAAAACTGAAACAGAAATGAGAAAAGAAAAGAAAAGACAAAATGAAAAAAAAACAGGGACGTGACGCCCAGCGGGCCGGCCCATGAAGGCGTTGTGGGGGGGGGGGGGGGGGGAGTTGCCCGAGAAAAAGGAGGCGAAAAATCGGTATTACCTAGGGTTCGAACCGGTGGAAGCGATAGGCTTGAGCCACCACGCTGCTAGAAAAAGTGTAGTTCGATGGTATGTACATGTGTGAATTTTGCAAAGAAAATATACCTACATAAGGTCTTATCTTATAAAACATGTACAAAGAGAGAATCTGATGTAAGTACAATAAAATAAATTGCCAGGTGATATTGATCCCAATAGTCAATATCAAAACGCAGGTCATGGGTATATGGATTTTTTCTTCCGTTGCAACGCACGGGCAATTTTCCTAGTCTCTCTCTAATAATAAAGCACGGATTGGGTCTCCGGGTTCACCGTCGCGCACTTTTTGCAAAAAGAACCTGACATCCTTTGAAATCAACCCGCAGTACGTGTGGCCTGGGCCTTCCGTGACGCGCTGATTGGCCTGCCTGACAGTAAAAAAAAACTGGGTTGCTGGACTTCCAGCGGGCCGGCCTGACAGTAAAAACAAGAAACTTTTAATAATTTCGAATTCTTGAATTAATTTTAAGAAGAAAAAAACTGAAACAGAAATGAGAAAAGAAAAGAAAAGACAAAATGAAAAAAAAACAGGGACGTGACGCCCAGCGGGCCGGCCCATGAAGGCGTTGTGGGGGGGGGGGGGGAGTTGCCCGAGAAAAAGGAGGCGAAAAATCGGTATTACCTAGGGTTCGAACCGGTGGAAGCGATAGGCTTGAGCCACCACGCTGCTAGAAAAAGTGTAGTTCGATGGTATGTACATGTGTGAATTTTGCAAAGAAAATATACCTACATAAGGTCTTATCTTATAAAACATGTACAAAGAGAGAATTTGATGTAAGTACAATAAAATAAATTGCCAGGTGATATTGATCCCAATAGTCAATATCAAAACGCAGGTCATGGGTATATGGTTTTTTTCTTCCGTTGCAACGCACGGGCAATTTTCCTAGTCTCTCTCTAATAATAAAGCACGGATTGGGTCTCCGGGTTCACCGTCGCGCACTTTTTGCAAAAAGAACCTGACATCCTTTGAAATCAACCCGCAGTACGTGTGGCCTGGGCCTTCCGTGACGCGCTGATTGGCCTGCCTGACAGTAAAAAAAAACTGGGTTGCTGGACTTCGAACCGAAGACTTCTCGTCCCAAGAGCTAGACGTAAACCATCAGGACTCATCTAATCTAACTCATAACTGTGTAGGAATCTTTACGTAATAATCTATATGCATACTGACCAGGTCTCTCTTACCTGGAGTCAAACTCTGAATCCCCTCTTGCCTTGCCTAGCCTCTCCATAAATACGCTGTGGAGAAGCACGAGACGAAGCCGTCGGATGAGGAGGCGTAAGACGAGGACGATCCCACGGAAGTCATCTGGGTACATGACCTCGCCGAGGCCGACGGCAGCAACGGCCAAAGCCAAGCCAACTAGGCCCATGTCGTCGGAATACCTTTTCCTCCACTGCGCCCGTACCACAGGCACTATCACCGGCGTCCACACGCACGTGCTGTTGCTCTATTGCCGATCATCCATAGGAGATAATTTCAGATCCGGCGGTGGCACGGTCGAGTCCACCAAATGTCGCCAAAGCGTAGCCGATGGTGAACGGCGCTAGCATAGCTTCTTCCCCACTTTTTCCTTGATCACCACGCCTTGTCGCACCACCACAGGCGTCGACCATTGCCACCGGCCACGCAAGTCACGCTCGAGTGTGTTGCTTCAGCCAGGCCCCAACATCTGAAACCGACCCCTGTTGTCTCATGAAACACGAACGCCTGACGGTTCCTCCTCCGTGCGTACAGGCCAGCAACACGCCGTCGAAGGGTAGCGCTATATGTGTTGATCTTGGGAAGGAGCGAGCTCTCCTCAAATTTCTCTGGATCACAACTGGGATTTCTCTTAAGAGGGCATTGTGCCGTCACCGGGCCGCTGCAGCGCCAGGACCTTGACAACACGGCGGCGCCTACGGGGTCTACGGGAACAGGTTCCTCTCTCTCTCCCTCCCCCACACTCTGCCTAGATTTCAATCTGACAGCCCTACCTCCTTGTCGTGCCATCCACTGCACCAAGACCGGCTAGGTATGGTGGTGAGTGTCAAGTGTAGCGTGTAGCCCACCACTGGTCACAAGGGCGTCGTTAGCCGCTTCCTCGGCCTCCTCCTCCCTGTTCTGCAACAAGGGTACAGAGTAGCGGCATGACGTTATCCTCCGTTCTACCATGCCCCGCCTCTGCGCTTGAAACACGGCCGCATCAAGTCTTTGTGCGCTCTGATGATTAATTAGATCGTAGTTGCCATTGCCGGCTATGGCCGATGTAGTGGAAACAACCTCTGCTTATATGCATACTCCATGGTAAGCTCAAGTATTGTTTCTTTTACGTATTACTCCGTACTGTATATTGCTAATCTCCCTCTTCCCTTCCGTGAGTTCATCACTTCATCTCATAGAAAACGTTCTTTATTAGAACATCAGGTCACAATGGTTTATTATTTGATGGTGGCCATTTTCATGTGGGGAATAAACTGACATCAAAGTTACAGGTTTGTTCAGTACACCTGCCACTTTTGGAAAATATTAAAATAATTTGTATTTTGAACTCCCGGTCAATAGAAGTCCCAGCGGGAAGTTGAAGTTAACATATGCACATGGTTAATCTGCCCATCTCATACATAAGGCTTACATACCTGCATTCCCTGTAGCTTTACTGTTCCCTGTAGCTTTACTGTTTAAGACAAGCAGATCAATTCACACTCAATGTTGAGTTGTCCATATGATCATTTAGTCCACTATCGAGATCACACATGCCATCATTTTTTATTTTTAATGATATTTTCGACAGTATGATTTCAAGAGCCTCATCTGAAAGCAATAAGCTATTTTTTTTTCAGGGAGCAATAAGCTACTCCCTCCGTCCGGAAATACTTGTCATCAAAATAAATAAAAGGGGATGTATCTAGATGTATATTAGTTCTAGATACATCCCTCTTTATCCATTTTGATGACAAGTATTTTCGGACGGAGGGAGTATTTCTTAGCGAACAACAACCCCTTGCTACTACTCGCACAGTAAGTGGAAAAGCAACAATTAAATATTGGTGGAGTCAGACCTGACTAGGGCCTGCATTAAAGCACAACATATGCCATTAACTAAAGCAGTTATTTTCTTTTACGTCACATTTCGTTAACATTTAGCTGTAGTTTCCCCATCTCTAGATAAAGCTGGTGCATATAACTTTTTCCAAAATATAGGTGAGTGCATTTTATCTACTCTGTTTGAAAGTCCAACAGTTTAGCTGTATTTTGTCACATGTCGTGTTTCATTTGTGTCAATTATCTTGGAACCATCATAGAGTAATGGCCTGTGGGCACCGTCAAGTCCTCAACTATTTAGTACATCGGTTTTTCATTCAAATGGTTTAGATGATTCTTTAAATTCCACCATTGGACTGCAAGGTGTTGTCAATAACTTATTTGTCCTTGCAGACTATTCCTTCTTAATTTGTCTGAACTTTCACATGTTTATATTTGGCTTGGGTGTCGTACCTTTAAAGTGAGAGATAGAGGGATGTAGAGCAGCAGTCACACACATGAATTTAACCTCCATGTGATATCAAGCTTTAGATCCTCCTCCTTATCAAGAAAAATTCATAAATTAAACATTCTCTTTGGAAGCTCTTGTGAACTGAATTCCCTTTGTTGTGCTTCGCTCTATTAGACAACCTATTTATGACTGTTGAGTGCTTGATCATGTTTATAGATTACAGAGATGGTTCCTAGAACGATACAATTGTTGTATTTTTGTTGACTCACTCTGCTTGATCATGTTACTGATTATTATTGTTCTTCCGTTGCAACGCACGGGCATGTTTGCTAGTCTATCCTTAATAATAAAGCACGGATTGGGTCTTCGGGTTCACCGTCACAATACGCTTTCTTCTTATGTCATAATACGCTTTTACGATTTGTACAGACAAAATCATAATATAAACGAGGTGGTACTAATTTAGGGAACCGTTTGTAGTTTTGTCCGTCCGTCAAAATTTCTGTAGTTTGACACCGCGCTGCTTTGGGCCGGCCCACGCCGCGTTCTCCGCACGCACACGGCACACAGGTCTTACAATTCGTACGTCCGAGGTGGTTTGTCGTGCGGTAGTTTTTGTTGGGGAACGTAGCAGAAATTCAAAAAATTTCCTACGTAACACCAAGATCTATCTATGGAGAGACCAGCAACGAGTAGAAAGGGGAGTGCATCTACATACCCTTGTAGATCGCTAAGCGGAAGCGTTCAAGTGAACGGGATTGATGGAGTCGTACTCGTCGTGATTCAGATCACCGATGATCAAGTGCCGAACGCACGGCACCTCCGCGTTCAACACACGTACAGCCCGGTGACGTCTCCCACGCCTTGATCCAGCAAGGAGAGAGGGAGAGGTTGAGGAAGACTCCATCCAACAGCAGCACAACGGCGTGGTGGTGATGGAGGAGCGTGGCAATCCTGCAGGGCTTCGCCAAGCACCTACGGGAGAGGAGGAGGTGTCACGGGAGGGAGGGAGGCGCCAAGGGCTCAGGTATGGATGCCCTCCCTCCCCTCCACTATATATAGGGGCAGGGGAGAGGGGGGAGGCGCAGCCTTGCCCCCTACTCCAAGAAAGGGGTGCGGCCAAGAAGGGGGGAGGAGTCCATCCTCCCCAAGGCACCTCGGAGGTGCCTTCCCCCTCGAGGACTCTTCCCTCTAGGGTTCCCTAGGCGCATGGGCCTCTTGGGGCTGGTGCCCTTGGCCCATGTAGGCCAAGGCGCACCCCCTACAGCCCATGTGGCCCCCCGGGGCAGGTGGCCCCACCCGGTGGGCCCCCGGGACCCTTCCGGTGGTCCCGGTACAATACCGATGACCCCGAAACTTGTCCCGATGGCCGAAACAGGACTTCCTATATATAAATCTTTACCTCCGGACCATTCCGGAACTCCTCGTGACGTCCGGGATCTCATCCGGGACTCCGAACAACATTCGGTTACCACATACAAGCTTCCTTTATAACCCTAGCGTCATCGAACCTTAAGTGTGTAGACCCTACGGGTTCGGGAGACATGTAGACATGACCGAGACGTTCTCCAGTCAATAACCAACAGCGGGATCTGGATACCCATGTTGGCTCCCACATGTTCCACGATGATCTCATCGGATGAACCACGATGTCAAGGACTCAATCGATCCCGTATTCAATTCCCTTTGTCTAGCGGTATTTTACTTGCCCGAGATTCGATCGTCGGTATACCAATACCTTGTTCAATCTCGTTACCGGCAAGTCACTTTACTCGTTCCGTAACACATCATCCCGTGATCAACTCCTTGGTCACATTGCGCATATGATGATGTCCTACCGAGTGGGCCCAGAGATACCTCTCCGTTTACACGGAGTGACAAATCCCAGTCTCGATCCGCATAAAACAATAGATACTTTCGGAGATACCTGTAGTGCACCTTTATAGTCACCCAGTTACGTTGTGACGTTTGATACACCCAAAGCACTCCTACGGTATCCAGGAGTTACACGATCTCATGGTCAAAGGAAGAGATACTTGACATTGGCAAAGCTCTAGCAAATGAACTACACGATCTTTTGTGCTAGTCTTAGGATTGGGTCTTGTCCATCACATCATTCTCCTAATGATGTGATCCCGTTATCAACGACATCCAATGTCCATAGCCAGGAAACCATGACTATCTGTTGATCACAACGAGCTAGTCAACTAGAGGCTCACTAGGGACATATTGTGGTCTATGTATTCACACGTGTATTACGATTTCCGGATAATACAGTTATAGCATGAATAAAAGACAATTATCATGAACAAGGAAATATAATAATAACACTTTTATTATTGCCTCTAGGGCATATTTCCAACAGTCTCCCACTTGCACTAGAGTCAATAATCTAGTTCACATCGCCATGTGATTAACACTCACAGGTCACATCGCCATGTGACTAATACCCAAGAGTTTACTAGAGTCAGTAGTCTAGTTCACATCACTATGTGATTAACACTCAATGAGTTTTATGTTTGATCATGTTGCTTGTGAGAGAGGTTTTAGTCAACGGGTCTGAACCTTTCAGATCCGTGTGTGCTTTACAAATCTCTATGTCATCTCCTAGATGCAGCTACCACGCTCTATTTGGAGCTATTCCAAACAACTGTTCTACTTGGAGCTATTCTAAATTATTGCTCCATTATATGTATCCGGTCTCTCTACTCAGAGCTATCCGGATAGGTGTCAAGCTTGCATCGTCGTAACCTTTACGACGAACTCTTTTACCACCTCCATAATCGAGAAAATTCCTTAGTCCACTAGTTACTAAGGATAACTTTGACCGCTGTCCTGTGATCCATTCTTGGATCACTCTTGTACCCCTTGACTGACTCATGGCAAGGCACACTTCAGGTGCGGTACACAGCATAGCATACTGAAGAGCCTACGTCTTAAGCATAGGGGACGACCTTCGTCCTTTCTCTCTATTCTGCCGTGGTCGAGCTTTAAGTCTTAACTTCGTACCTTACAACTCAGGCAAGAACTCCTTCTTTGACTGGTCCATCTTGAACACCTTCAAGATCATGTCAAGGTATGTGCTCATTTGAAAGTATTATTAAGCATTTTGATCTATCCTTATAGATCTTGATGCTCAATGTTCAAGTAGCTTAATCCAGGCTTTCCATTGAAAAACACTTTCAAATAACCCTATATGCTTTCCAGAAATTCTACATCATTTCTGATCAACAATATGTCAACAACATATACTCATCAGAAATTCTATAGTGCTCCCACTCACTTCTTTGGAAATACAAGTTTCTCATAAACTTTGTACAAACCCAAAATCTTTGATCATCATCAAAGCATACATTCCAACTCCGAGATGCTCACTCCAGTCCTTAGAAGGATTGCTGGAGCTTTGCATACTTATTAGCATCTTTCGGGATTGACAAAACCTTCCGGTTGTATCACATACAACCTTTCCTCATTAAAATCGTCGAGGAAACAATGTTTTGACATCCTATCTGCAAGATTTCATAAATAATGCAGTAATCGCTAATATAATTCCAACAGACTCTTAGCATCGCTACGAGTGAGAAAATCTCATCGTAGTCAACTCCTTGAACTTGTCGGAAAACATCTTAACGACAAGTCGAGCTTTCTTAATGGTGACATTTACCATCATTGTCCGTCTTCCTTTTGAAATCCATCTGTACTCATTAGCCTTACGACCATCGAGCCGTTCTGCCAAAGTCTACACTTTGTTTTCATACATGGATCCTCTCTCGGATTTCATGGCTTCTAACCATTTGTCGGAATTCGGGCCCACCATTGCTTCTCCATAGCTCGTAGGTTCATTGTTGTCTAGCAACATGACCTTCAAGACAGGATTACGTACCACTCTGAAATAGTACGCATCCTTGTCATCCTACGAGGTTTGGTAGTGACTTGATCCGAAGTTTCATGATCAATATCATAAGCTTCCACTTCAATTGGTGTAGGTGCCACAGGAACAACTCCCTGTGCCCTGTCACACACTAGTTGAAGAGACGGTTCAATAACCTCATCAAGTCTCCACCATCCTCCCACTCAATTCTTTCGAGAGAAACTTTTCCTCGAGAAAGGACCCGATTCTAGAAACAATCCATATTGCTTTCGGATCTGAATTAGGAGGTATACCCAACTGTTTTGGGTTTCCTATGAAGATGCATTTTATCCGCTTTGGGTTCGAGCTTATCAATCCTGAAACTTTTTCACATAAGCGTCGCAGCCCCAAACCTTTAAGAAACGACAACTTAGGTTTCTCTAAACCATAATTCATACGGTGTCATCTCAACGGAATTACGTGGTGCCCTATTTAAAGTGAATGTGGTTGTCTCTAATGCCTAACCCATGAACAATAGTGGTAATTCGATAAGAGACATCATGGTACGCACCATATCCAATAGGGTGCAACTATGATGTTCGGACACACCATCACACTATGGTGTTCCAGGCGGTATTAATTGCGAAACAATTTCCACAATGTCTTAATTGTGTGCCAAAACTCGTAACTCAGATATTCATCTCTATGATCATATCATAGACATTTTATCCTCTTGTCACAATGATCTGCTACTTCACTCTGAAATTACTTGAACCATTCAATAATTCAGACTTGTGTTTCATCAAGTAAATATACTCAACATCTACTCGAATCATCTGTGAAGTAAGAACATAACGATATTTACTGCATGCCTCAGCACTTATTGGACTGCACACATCAAAATGTGTTACTTCCAACAAGTTGCTATCTTGTTCCATCTTATTGAAACCGAGGCTTTTCAGTCATCTTGCCTATGTGGTATGATTTGCATATCTCAAGTGATTCAAAATCAAGTGAGTCCGAACGGTCCATTTGCATGGAGTTTCTTCATGCATATACACCAATAGACATGGTTCGCATGTCTCAAACTTTTCAAAAACGAGTGAGTCCAAAGATCCATCAACATGGAGCTTCTTCATGCGTTTTATACCAATATGACTTACACAGCAGTGCCACAAGTAAGTGGTACTATCATTACTATCTTATATCTTTTGGCATGAAAATGTGTATCACTACGATCGAGATTCAATAAACCATTCATTTTAGGTGTAAGACCATTGAAGGTATTATTCAAATAAACAGAGTAACCATTATTCTCCTTAAATGAATAACCGTATTGCGATAGACATAATCCAATCATGTCTATGCTCAACGCAAACACCAATCTCGGTGGTAGAGGGAGCGTGCGATGCTTGATCATATCAACCTTGGAAACACTTCCAACATATATCGTCAGCTCACCTTTAGCTAGTCTCCGTTTATTCCGTAGCTTTTATTTCGAGTTACTAATACTTAGCAACCGAACCGGTATCCAATACCCTGGTGCTACTAGGAGTACTAGTAAAGTACACATTAACATAATGTATATCCAATATACTTCTATCGACCTTGCCAGCCTTCTCATCTACCAAGTATCTAGGGTAATGCTGCTCCAGTGGTTGTTCCCCTTATTACAGAAGCACTTAGTCTCGGGTTTGGGTTCAACCTCGGGTTTCTTCATTGGTGCAGCAGCTGAATTGCCGTTTCATGAAGTATCCGCCCTTGCCCTTCTTGAAACTAGTGGTCTCACTGACCATCAACGATTGATGCTCCTTCTTGATTTCTACTTTCGCGGTGTCAAATATTGTGAATATCTCAAGGATCATCATCTCTATCCTTGATATGTTTATAGTTCATCACGAAGCTCTAGTAGCTTGGTGGCAATGTCTTTGGAGAAACATCACTATCTCATCTGGAAGATCAACTCCCATTCGATTCAAGTGATTGTTGCTCTCAGACAATCTGAGCACAAGCTCAACGATTGAGCTTTTCTCCCTTAGTTTGCAGGCTAAGAAAATCGTTGGAGGTCTTATACCTCTTGACGTGGGCACGAGCCTGAAATCCCAATTTCAGCCCTCGAAACATCTCATATGTTCCGCGACGTTTCGAAAACATCTTTGGTGCCTCAACTCTAAACCGTTTAACTGAACTATCACGTAGTTATCAAAATGTGTATGTTCGATGTTCGAAACATCCACAAACGACGTTTGGGGTTCAGCACACTGAGCAGTGCATTAAGGACATAAGCTTTCTACTGTCCGCATAATCGCTACTGTCAACTTTCAACTATATTTTCTCTAGGAACATATCTAAAACAGTAGAACTAAAGCGCGAGCTACGACATAATTTGCAAAAGGTCTTTTGACTATGTTCAAGATAATTAAGTTCATCTTATGAACTCCCACTCAGATAGACATCCCTCTAGTCATCTAAGTGATTACATGATCCGAGTCAACTAGGCCGTGTCCGATCATCACGTGAGACGGACTAGTTAACGTCGGTGAACATCTTCATGTTGATCGTATCTACTATACGACTCATGCTCGACCTTTCGGTCTCCGTGTTCCGAGGCCATGTCTGCACATGCTAGGCTCGTCAAGTTAACCCTAAGTGTTTTCGCTGTGTAAAACTGTCTTACACCCATTGTATGTGAACGTAAGAATCCATCACACCCGATCATCACGTGGTGCTTAGAAGCGACGAACTGTAGCAACGGTGCACAGTTAGGGGAGAAAACTTCTTGAAATTTGTGTAAGGGATCATCTTATTTACTACCGTCGTCCTAAGTAAACAAGATGCATAAACATGATAAACATCACATGCAATCAAATAGTGACATGATATGGCCAATATCATTTTGCTCCTTTTGATCTTCATCTTCGGGGCTCCATGATCATCATCGTCACCGGCATGACACCATGATCTCCATCATCATGATCTCCATCATCGTGTCTTCATGAAGTTGTCACGCCAACGACTACTTCTACTTCTATGACTAACGCGTTTAGCAATAAAGTAAAGTAGTTTACATGGCGTTCTTCAATGACACGCAGGTCATACAAAAAATAAAGACAACTCCTATGGCTCCTGCCGGTTGTCATACTCATCGACATGCAAGTCGTGAATCCTATTACAAGAACATGATCAATCTCATACATCACATATATCATTCATCACATTCTTTTGGCCATATCACATCACATAGCATACCCTGCAAAAACAAGTTAGACGTCCTCTAATTGTTGTTTGCATGTTTTACGTGGCTGCTATGGGTTTCTAGCAAGAACGTTTCTTACCTACGCAAGACCACAACGTGATATGCCAATTGCTATTTACCCTTCATAAGGACCCTTTTCATCGAATCCGTTCCGACTAAAGTGGGAGAGACTGGCACCCGCTAGCCACCTTATGCACCAAGTGCATGTCAATCGGTGGAACCTGTCTCACGTAAGAGTACGTGTAAGGTCGGTCCGGGCCGCTTCATCCCACAATACCGTCGAAACAAGATTGGACTAGTAACGGTAAGCATATTGAACAACATCAACGCCCACAACTACTTTGTGTTCTACTCGTGCAAAGAATCTACGCAATAGACCTAGCTCATGATGCCACTGTTGGGGAACGTAGCAGAAATTCAAAAATTTTCCTACGTAACACCAAGATCTATCTATGGAGAGACCAGCAACGAGTAGAAAGGAGAGTGCATCTACATACCCTTGTAGATCGCTAAGCGGAAGCGTTCAAGTGAACGGGGTTGATGGAGTCGTACTCGTCGTGATTCAGATCACCGATGATCAAGTGCCGAACGCACGGCACCTCCGCGTTCAACACACGTACAGCCCGGTGACGTCTCCCACGCCTTGATCCAGCAAGGAGAGAGGGAGAGGTTGAGGAAGACTCCATCCAACAGCAGCACAACGGCGTGGTGGTGATGGAGGAGCGTGGCAATCCTGCAGGGCTTCGCCAAGCACCTACGGGAGAGGAGGAGGTGTCACGGGAGGGAGGGAGGCGCCAAGGGCTCAGGTATGGATGCCCTCCCTCCCCTCCACTATATATAGGGGCAGGGGAGAGGGGGGAGGCGCAGCCTTGCCCCTACTCCAAGAAAGGGGTGCGGCCAAGAGGGGGGGAGGAGTCCATCCTCCCCAAGGCACCTCGGAGGTGCCTTCCCCCTCGAGGACTCTTCCCTCTAGGGTTCCCTAGGCGCATGGGCCTCTTGGGGCTGGTGCCCTTGGCCCATGTAGGCCAAGGCGCACCCCCTACAGCCCATGTGGCCCCCCGGGGCAGGTGGCCCCACCCGGTGGGCCCCCGGGACCCTTCCGGTGGTCCCGGTACAATACCGATGACCCCGAAACTTGTCCCGATGGCCGAAACAGGACTTCCTATATATAAATCTTTACCTCCGGACCATTCCGGAACTCCTCGTGACGTCCGGGATCTCATCCGGGACTCCGAACAACATTCGGTTACCACATACAAGCTTCCTTTATAACCCTAGCGTCATCGAACCTTAAGTGTGTAGACCCTACGGGCTCGGGAGACATGTAGACATGACCGAGACGTTCTCCAGTCAATAACCAACAGCGGGATCTGGATACCCATGTTGGCTCCCACATGTTCCACGATGATCTCATCGGATGAACCACGATGTCAAGGACTCAATCGATCCCGTATTCAATTCCCTTTGTCTATCGGTATTTTACTTGCCCGAGACTCGATCGTCGGTATCCAATACCTTGTTCAATCTCGTTACCGGCAAGTCACTTTACTCGTTCCGTAACACATCATCCCGTGATCAACTCCTTGGTCACATTGCGCATATGATGATGTCCTACCGAGTGGGTCCAGAGATACCTCTCCGTTTACACGGAGTGACAAATCCCAGTCTCGATCCGCATAAAATAATAGGTACTTTCGGAGATACCTGTAGTGCACCTTTATAGTCACCCAGTTACGTTGTGACGTTTGATACACCCAAAGCACTCCTACGGTATCCAGGAGTTACACGATCTCATGGTCAAAGGAAGAGATACTTGACATTGGCAAATCTCTAGCAAATGAACTACACGATCTTTTGTGCTAGTCTTAGGATTGGGTCTTGTCCATCACATCATTCTCCTAATGATGTGATCCCGTTATCAACGACATCCAATGTCCATAGCCAGGAAACCATGACTATCTGTTGATCACAACGAGCTAGTCAACTAGAGGCTCACTAGGGACATATTGTGGTCTATGTATTCACACGTGTATTACGATTTCCGGATAATACAGTTATAGCATGAATAAAAGACAATTATCATGAACAAGGAAATATAATAATAACACTTTTATTATTGCCTCTAGGGCATATTTCCAACAGTTTTATCGTTCTCCCGATTCGTTTCTGCCAAAAAAGAAAAAGCGCAGAGCCACAATGGGCCGGCCCATTAGGGAACCAACAGCCTGCGCCAGTAAAACGTTTCTAAGAAAAATTAATACGCTGCAAGGACGCTAAAGCGTTCAGAAGGCTACCACTAGGCCAAACATGACTTGGTGTTCATTTAGCCGCGCGAAATTTCAAATTAAGCGCACAATCGCGCCAGATATTAAGAGGATTTCTTTTTAAAGTGAATATATTTTAGAACACGAAAATTTGCAAAGTTGTTAACAAAAATTTAAACTCGATTTTTTTCAAAAGAAAAATATATTTTTTAAACTGAGTATTTTTTAAAACACAAACATTTTTTTAAACTAGGAGGTACTGTTGTGATTATTTTTAGAATTTGCAAAAATTTAAAAACTCAAATATATTTTGAACTTTAAATTTGAAAAGGCAAACATTTTTTAAAACATGATTTTTTAATCTATACTTATTAATAAAACTTGGGGAATTTTTGAAATACGCCCACCTGATGCATTGTTTTAATTCAATTTATTAAACTAGGATATGAAGGAATCTTTTTTCTCCATAAAGTCTTCACGTACGACAAGTCTCACTCGCCCAGTGACACCCGTCAAAATGCATGAGAGAAGTCCAACTAAGATTTTATGGTCTATCTGACACAAACTACTCACTTTACATGGTGACACTGACATATATTATTCCAATGCTTTTCCCTATTATATTAGCTAGCCGATTAAAAAAACTTTTTTCAACGGTCTTGATTTTGGCCGGACACGAAGGCGGTTCAACAATCCAGCTGTTGGACCTGGCCAACCTTGGTTAGTGAAAACTGGTACTATGACCACCGGCGACGAGGACGACAAATATGACAAGCAGAAACATATGTCTGGTGTTATATTGAATGGAAGATGTGGACCTGAGAATGAGGTATTAGTCATGTTTATTATGTTATGGGCATGAGGGTGAGGTCTTTAATCATGCTCAGTGGGTAAGGGCGTGTGAGGGCTGTTTTCACCCGTTGCAACGCACGGGCATGTTTGCTATAATAATAATAAAGTACGGATTGACTCCTCGGATTCACCGTCATAATACGCTTTTTTCCTTGAATCTATGCTTCCCGTTTTTTTGCAGAACATCCATATTTTTCCAAAATCCAAGGTGGTACTAATCTGTACCTACGTAAAAAAACGCTAGGTTTCAATCGGTACGTCGTAGACTTGGGCCTTCTGGCTGTCCGTTGCGAAGCAAGGGTGTTGTGTTATTAAAATGCATGTCAATTTTTTCTCCCGTTGCAACGCACGGGCTTATGTGCTAGTTATTATTAATAATAAAGCACGGATTAAGTCTCCGGGTTCACCATCGCGGCGTTTTTATATTATAAAAAGGTCCTTATGTTTTTCCGTAATTGAACCCGCAGTCCACTTAATAAGTAAAAAAAAGTTTCGCACTGCTGCTTTGGGGCAAGTCGTGTGTCTCTACTCCTAATGGAGCAGTTGGTGAATAGTCCGTGCGGTTTATTTTCGCCATCCCCACCACCGTTTTTCTTCCGTCATCATTCCATCACTGCCAAAAAAAACCTTTGCGAAAAAAACCCTCGAGCCCCGAGCAGATCGATCTCCCCCGCCGCCGGCCGATCCATCCCTACGCCCCCTCTCCCTCTTCTAGCGATGCGGCGCCGCCCCAATCTCCCACGCTGCCGCCGCCTACCGCCTTCCCCTATCTCCCGCTCAGCCACCTCCACCCTTCTCTACATCGCCAGATCCACTTGCAGATCGTCAAGGAAGCGGCTCCCGGGTCTGCACTCGTGCGGCCGTGAAGGAGGGTCTCGAGGTGGCCGCCGCCGAAGATGAAGCCCCTCCCTTGTCCAGAATCGCTTCCTCCACCGTGTTCCATCGAGGAAGCAGGGGCAGCACAGAGAGGGTCCTCACGCAGTCGTGCGGTCGACCACGACGACGCGGCCGTATGATGGGTACCCTCGGACGCTGCTCTCCTGGGCCGGAGGAGTCCAGATCTGGCACCTCACCAAGGTCGCCACCCACGGTCAGTGCACCTGCCTTCTGAATCCCGGCCCGTCCATCTTCTCCCCGCGTTCCAGCGACGGCGAACCCTAGATGCGCCTCTCCTCGTCCCCAAGCTCCCTCCTCTCGATTCTCCGTTGTGCGACTCCGCTCAGTCCGACGTCGTAGCTTCTTCTCCGACTCTGCGGTTGTAGGTAAGCCACCGCCTACCTCTCCTGTGCTTTCTCTTGTGCTCTTTGTGTCCACGCCATGACCATCGTGCCATGCTAGGTTCTACGCTGTCCATGGAAAA